>NW_009924863.1:0-297 GCF_000696875.1 Nestor notabilis | reverse complement strand
CAAAATAAAGCCCCCAGCCTCTCTCTCTCTCTCTCACACACTCGCACACACGCTACACAAAGAAACAGAAGCATTAATGACCGTTTCCAGAAGAGCCCTCCACCACCAACTTCCTGCACATCAATAATTTCGCAATTTCTGCTTGACAAACAGACTCCGATGCCCGAGGTCCGGGCGGGAGGGGGCATTTCTGCTCGCCCGCTGACTCAAGGAAACCCTCGGAGCAACGGATGCTTCCCGGCCCCTCCGGGACTCCAACGGCCCCGCGACATCCCTTCATCCCTCCCTTATCCCTGC
>NW_009924862.1:0-1641 GCF_000696875.1 Nestor notabilis | reverse complement strand
TACATAGATATATATAAATATATATATATATATATAAAAAAGGGTGGTGGGTTGACGTTAGTCTATGAAAAAAGAAAGCAAAAATTAAGATTTCATTACTACTAACAATGAAGAGTGTGTAACACATTTCTTGCAGTATTTCATGACAGTTAAACTTCTGTTCATGGTTGGGTTTATTGGTTGGTTTGTTTCTTTTGAGGGGAAAAAGGAATTGGGGAAAGCAATTTCTAAAAGCATCTTATTTATCTTTCCTGTAAACTCAGATGCTCTTTGTCAACAAAGATTACAAAAGTAGCTGAGTATCTCCATGAATCAGGACCCAAGGATGCTAGCTGCTATACAGACTTTAATAAAAACTACTATATCTGTTGACTTTCGCTTTCTACATTTACATTTACATTTAATTTAAATGTAAGAGTTTTCAAAGAATGCTAGAGAACTTGGTCATATCAAGGGTCCCTTTAATTGCTACTTCCACCAAATCTGTGCCATGTATATGGGGAATCTTATGAATCTGAGTTCATTCATTTTCTTCATTAGTAGAAAAATAGATGTATTTATGTACATTATTAATTTCTCATTACAAATATCCAGGAAAAGAGAACTGAAAGTTTCCAGTTTTCTTTTCAGTTAGAAATAATTTTTTAAGCTGCCAGGTTGCTTATTGCTTCAATGTAATAAGCTCTAAGAGATAAGGGAGATTTCCATCGCTGCACAGTTAATTTTATTTTAACAATCATTGCAGCTTTGACTAACCACTTCCCATTATGACTATCTAAGTCTTTTAAGAAGAAAATGTTTTCCAATAGATACATGGCAGGCTGATTTGCAGAGCTGAAAAGGGATATATACTAGTCATGTGGTAATAAATATGATATTATATGACAATGGGCAATGGGCACAAACTGAAAAACACAAAGTTCCATGTGAATATGAGAAAGAACTTTTGATCTAAAAATGCAGCCATAGTGCAAGGTTGTAATATATAAATGCAGATATTTGCAAAAATAATTTAGTACTTTAAAGCCCTGGAACACTAGAAGTTAATATGCCCAAACTACGTTACACAAGTAAGCATGGAAAGTGACACATACGAAAACTGTGAAAAGTCTGAATTAAGATTATTTATTTAAATGTAAAATGTTATTATCTGTATGGGAATAAAAAAAATACTATGTAACTAAGCATCTCTCAGTAAAATTTGTAAGTTCTATCCTGTACAAAAAAAAAAAAAAAAAAAAAAAAAGACAAAATTTCCAATGGCTTAATGTATTTTAGATCAAATCCTTCACATTTGAGTGTACCTGAATGGATTGATGTCTGGAAAATATATAGTCTTCAACATCTTTGTCCTACGCTGAGCTGATCATACTTAAGAAAAAACGAAATCAGAATAAATAATGATAGTAAGGCCATATATTTATGAGTATGTAAGCAGGACTAGCATATCTGCTCATGCGCAGCCCAGACATTGTAACTGATGTCTAATACATGTTTTTAGTATATTTTGTTAGTCCTAAAACCAAGTAAAAATAATGTGATTTTGATAAGCACTAATAAAAATTGAGGACAGGCATAAAGAGCAGTCACCAGGAAAAGCAGATCTGAAGGTCAGGTTGTCGTGGTTTAAGCCCAGCCGGC
>NW_009924861.1:0-25242 GCF_000696875.1 Nestor notabilis | reverse complement strand
GCTCTGCCGAAACTTTCCGGTACTCGGGAAACCCCCTTCCGAGAAAAAGGGGAAGCAGCTCCGAGTCGTGCCGGGGGCGCGGTGCGGAGCGGGAGCACCGGCCTCAAGGGACCCGCCGAGGCAGGTCAGCAGCGGGATGCGGGCTAGAGAGGGCAAGAGCCGCGAATATCGCCGTGGCACAGGGCATGGGAACAGCGTGCTGCCGCTGGGTGTAAACACAGTACAGAGGCTGTACTACAGCTGACTGACTGCCAGCAGCTCGTGTGTTACAGATGGAACTGCAGGAGCAATCGAGCCCCTCTTACAAGAAATCTAACGGGCTTGTTATTGAGGACACCTTTTACTCGTGTGTTTTGTTGCCTGCAACAAACAAGTATAAATCTTTGAAGTACAAGTTATAAATATTAAAACTCAAATGCATAGGGGGAGTATGTGTATCAAATTTTAGAACAAATTTATTCCAACCCAGTTTGACACATACAGCCTCCTAATGTATTCAAGATGCACTTAAATTAGGAAACAGTTATTTTGTTTTACAATGGTAGGTGCCTGTTTCAGAGGCTGGGGAATAACTTAACAACAATAATTAGCATATTTATGTAACACATTGGTGTGTATAGACGGGGATTTGAATCCGAGAGGCATTAAAGTCAGAGAGAGTATCGTTTCCTGAAGTGATTTGTGGAAGTACGGAGCAACAACTTGTTTGGGTTTTTCATCCCCATTCAAGCACATCTATGTGTATATTCAGAGTCTGAAATGTCACCCAAGAGTGGGTGCACATTAACACCACAGTGTTTCTTCAACTGACAGCTGGTTGCAAAACAAAACCAAACTGCTAAACTGCTATTAAGAAACTTTTTTTTTTTTTTTTTTGGATTTTTCCCTCCTCAGTTATTTTCCTCCATCTACCCTCATCTCTGGACGCTCCATCCGTATTGGAATAACCAGCAATTATTCCAATCTCTGTAAGTAGTCTTTTTTCTTTTCTTTTTTTTTGTTTGTTTAACTGCATTAACAGCATGCCTTGCAGCCATGTACAGCTGTAGGAGTATTATATTTAAAGTCCTCCAGCAGATAAACATCAATCCATTAAAAAGCAAACAGCTTCCTGGCTAAGAAAACAACTGGGTTAACAGAAATTGACTTAACTTTGTGATCTATATACAGACAAAACTCACAGAAATGAGTGAGAGGATTGCCTGAAAGAGGACCTTAAAATTTAGTGCCAGGTACAAGTACTTCTATAGTTACTTAAAAAAAAAAATAAGAAAAAAAACCCCTCCTTTTCAGCATTTTCTCCTACAACAAGAAGTTAGCACATTACTGCTAAACCCCATTTACAAATTGAGAGCACTGACATCAGTAAAAATCTGTATCATTTTGGCACTCACTAGTGAAACAAGTATGGTTAAAAATTACTTCCAGTCATTGAAATAAAACGATTCCTGACACTTGACTTCCTCCTACTCTCCTTTTTATGACTGACTTTTGTAGTAATTACGTGAAAGTTATTTGAAAGGAAATATAACATTACAAGAGCCAATTCTGCCCATGTCACTGCTTTGGCAGAAAACCACATGTGTGCAGAGAGGCAGAGCAGCATGACCAATCTCTTAAATGAAAGAATGCACATTGGTAAAACTGTATTCACAATTAAAACAACAAAGATCTCTCTCAGAGGAACTGCTTTAGCTCAAGAAAAGCCACACTGAAATGCTGGAACTAGATTGTCATAGAATCATAAAATCACAGACTGGTTTGGGTTGGAAGGGACCTTAAAGCTCATCCAGTTCCAACCCCCTGCCATGGGCAGGGACACCTTCCACTAGAGCAGGCTGCTCCAAGCCCCTGTGTCCAACCTGGCCTTGAACACTGCCAGGGATGGGGCAGCCACAGCTTCTCTGGGCACCCTGTGCCAGCATCTCAGCACCCTTACAGGGAAGAACTTCTTCCTAATATCTAATCATCTAGTTATTACTTCAACAACAGCTTTCAAGCCAAGATGCTCACCTTAAGAGGGCAAGAGAAATGTATGATTAAACCTGAAGTTTAAAGAAAGAAGAGGTAAAGGTTATGTTATTTACTTCAGAACATACATAAAGGAACAATAAAGTCAGGCAGCTGCTATCAGTCATGACTAGAAATATTGTTAAGCTTAACATCTGACACCACAACCTACCAACTTGGAGAAATTACTCACACTGTCAACACTAGGTATTCGTAGGCTTTAACCCAAAGATAACTTGGGTAACTACGAGCAGAGTTGGGTTGGTAAAGCTGAAAACAGTGCAAAACCAAGGAAATGCAAAGTGGTGTCTTTCAGATTGCCTGGTAATCCCGTAAACTCCTAGAAAGAACTTGTTAAAGTTGGGCTCAGGAGCAAGTGCAAAATCAGGAGCTGCTGATTAAAATTGTTCCCTCTCCAGCTCCCTTGTAGATGATGATCTGGCATCACCTAAGTCAAAGAAAATACATAGTAATAATAGAAAAATTCCAACAAATTGTAAATGCTTGCATTGGTATAGCTACATGTGGCAGTTTCTTCATGTGTTAGTGAATTGCCTGTAGACCTGGCAAGAAGAATACTTGTAACACACATTGTTACAGGCTAATAGTGCAAAAATACTGTTCAGGTTACTTTTCCACAGAACTACTAGATTTACATTATGCACAAAATGACATGTCATAGCACTTCATTACATGTGTAGCCAGTATATGTTTAATTTGGGGATTCATATCAGAACACACAATTTCTTATCCGTTCCTCGCTTTCATATTCCTTGACCCTTAAGCTCACACTTTTCCCTGCCACTGCCCCTCCCTGAGAGACCATTTCATAGGAAGACAACTCTGTATTGTATTAACTTTACATTAGTGGAGTGTTGTAATAGAACTGTTGCAGTAAGGCAGTTCAGAGTAAGTGACTATTAGTTATGTATCTAAATATTAGTAAATCTTTATGATAACTGTATTCAACTATGTCTCTGCTGTTACATCTAAGAGCACAAGGGGTGTCCAGAGATACATAAAACATCCATTTGGATGCATGAATCAGGAAAAACAAATTATAAAATAATGCAGACATCGTTTTAAAATCCAGTATTAAGATTCCTGTGTTACAAACCTTATAGATCTTACAAACTTACTCTTGCTAAACAGCATTATCTCACAAAAATCAAGAAGGAACGAAAGGGTTCATACTGTGGCTGTCCTCTTTCTACATGAAAGCCCACATAAGCCAGGCAAAGGGACATACTTATTACAAAGGAAAGGTGCAGAAAATCCTGACCTAAGACCATAAGGCTCTTGATTAGACAGTTTGGATGCTGTCCCTCAGCATCTGGCTCAATCAGTAACAGCACAGCTGGCTGCCAGCTGTGTTGTCACTGACTACAGCACTGCTAGCTGTGCTCTGAGACCCCAGGATGATGGTGCAAAGGTGCAATAGACTTCTACTCATAAGCAAGGAAATCTTTCTGTACACAGCAAGAATAAAACACTTTCTCCACTGCTGCAGACTGGGGAGCCTGTAGCTCATGTTCTTGATAGCAAATCCTGTGTTTTCCCCAGAATTATCTCCTAACTCAGTTGGTTTACCATGTTGTCTGGAGGTCAGTACTTGGTGAACACAACCTCACATTCATATTGGAGCCCAGTGCCTCAGTTCAAACATATGAAGAAACTGGAGGATCTGGGGTTTGTGCAAATACCTTA
Source organism: Nestor notabilis (assembly GCF_000696875.1). NCBI lineage: Eukaryota > Metazoa > Chordata > Aves > Psittaciformes > Psittacidae > Nestor > Nestor notabilis. The sequence goes on along the minus strand of NW_009924861.1, from coordinate 21,525 downwards.
CAATGGTTCTGATGACTGCACCAGGTTTGAGAAACACAGAAAGATGATATTGCTTCAAGCCTGTGCATGACATCTTTGCTGTGAGCTGGAGTCCTGGAGTGAGTACATTATGCCAGTAAGTTTAAGAGACAGACTGACAGATCTGCACACCACAGCAGTATATTCTTTTGCACTTGGGGGATGCCTTGAGAAGTGTCAGTGATAAAAGCACCAGCATCTACCATCCATCACCAGTCTCTTCTCTAACAGAGAATGCTAGTCCACGTAGGTCTGTGATGCCAGGCAGCAAGGGAAGCACACACTCTAGTTGCCCCCTCTTCTCCAAGTGCACAGCAAAATTCAATGCCCAGAAAATCTGCTCCTTATTTTCCTTCACTGGTTTCCTCCCTCTCCCTCTTCAAAGTGTGGACTTTTTCTGAAGGTGCCAAAGAGGCTCCCATCTCCCTTTCCTTAAAACCATACCCCATATCTCCCTATAGTTTTCATTTCAGGCTTTAGTGACTCCATCTGCAGAAAGAAGGATGTTTAAATGCCTCCAGAATCCCACCTCGGAAATCTTTGTTCTTCTACCCTATTAAGTCTTATCCTGCTCAGTATCTTTCTGCCATCTATTTATTTTATGATGGCTTGAAATCATCTGTTACATCAAGAATGATTTTTTTCACCTTTTCATTTATTAGACTGGAATCTGCACCAGGAAGGTATCGGTTTCTCTCCAAGCCTGAAAAGTTCTTGTTGTTCATGAGGATGTAGGCTGACAACTCCAAATAGCTCATTTCCACTGTAACTACTGACTAAATGTTTTAGTTTCAGCAGCTTCTCCTAACTCCTACCTCCTATTCCTGATTTTTCTTTTTTCAGTGGAGAGATTAATAGATTAGAATTCATTCCTATGCAACAACTATGCAAAATACAGATTAGAGTCCCTATCAAATACATAGAAATGATGCTTTAGTTTTTGAAGGGGATCTCAAACTTGTACAAGTAGCCATACTGAGAAACCTCTCAGAAGAGTAGGGTTGGAAGGAAAAGGTTTTAGAGGTGCTGAGCACTATTAATTCTTGCAGTCTAACATTTAATTATCATGTAATTATTTTATTTGGGCTATATTTTCAAACACCTAAAAATGCAGTAAATGACCTAAAAATGCAGTAAATGACCTAAAAATGCAGTAAATGACCAGACCTGTATATGCAGAGCATCTTTCAAAGAGATACAGACACCTAATTGATGATGAGCTTTTGTAAATCCTACTTAGGAGTTTGTGTCCTCAGATGCTTTCAGAATTTGGCCTCAAATTCAGAGCTGGCAGAAGCAAGCAATTCAGTTGGCTTTGACAGCATTCATGCAAACAGTGATTCTAGTTTCCAGACTTAGTACATATCTTATACAAGCTAGAACTTCCTGAAATCCCTCAAACTGTTTTTTAAAAACAATGACATTATATGACATTGTGACTTCTACAGTCTTCAAGGACTGTGTGTCAAGGTAACTCACTGGAGGACACTCCAGCCAAAACTGCATGATCACTGTCTGTTCTTAATGCAAACAGTGCTTCTATGATACTTTGTTTCTTTGGCCTCTTTAATGCTAAGTTTCTTATCTTTTAATTGCTGGGTTTAGTGGCATGTATGTTAATCCCTTTACTTCTATCATTAAAATGAGGAGTTTCCTTTCAGCAGCTGTTTCCTTTCTTTGTATAAGTATCATAAAAAGAAATAGTGAAATACATGCAGGTTTTAGGTTTTTTTTTTTTACTTCTGAATTTCTCCTATTGGCAATAAATGTTTTCCAGTTTCATGGTTTAAGAGAAGCAGCTCTGAAAGCATCTGATCTTTAGAGGTTTTCAGTATCCTAGCTTTAGTTTAAATTAGCTGCAAAACAGTTACAGGATTACTTCTACTTTAAAGACCCAACTAAGACAGAAACTTTATTGCACTAGGTCCTGCACAAGGTCATTGGCCTTGTCCATCCAGATTGCAGGTGTGCAGGTGTCCAGGTAACACAATAGGTGGGTGAAGAAAAAAAGGTTGGCAGAAAAATTAATTGCTTTAGATTACATAGCTATTTAAGGAGAAAGTAAGGCCCTCCTGGCTCCTGGACCGGTATCTGTCCATTACTTGGCTCTGACTCTTGCTAACATGCTAGCTACACTAGCTGTTTTCTCTTGTAGCATCTTTTTTTTCCATCTTTGTCCAATCCCATATCTGTCTTTGTTCTTGGGGTTGTCATCCATCCAGTTAAAACCTGACAGAGAAAATTATTCTGAAGTTAGTTACACTTAACCTCAACTTTCAGTTCCCACTTCCTTACACAGAAAAGTAGCTGCAGCTGGCCTGTATTGTTTTTCTAGTTAGATCATAAACACAGGTGAGTCTCCCTTCCACTGAAGAACCCAAGGGATATAGAAAAATTAGATATTTTCCATCAGAAAGTTGAACACTTCAGACAGCAGAAGAGCTTTCTGAGTCACTGTGAATCATTCAAGAGGCTGCTTCTATTTAAACATTAAAAACAGGCCCCTACTTACAGAATGGGTTAAATTGGAAATTTCTAGAGCCAAGAACTTAGGATCTTAAGAGAGATGAGCTTTACAAAAGAGATCCCAGATCTTCTCAGGAGGAGACTAATACAGTTCCTGGCAGAACATCCAGCAGATTGTGAGCTATTTAGTCCTGGTTGGAAGAGTAGGTCTTACTAGGGCAAACTCGTATTGAATTTTGCTTCTAATCTACACCTAACCATCTCCTCTTACTAGCAGAATTCAGTATTTTGGGCTAAATGCTCCCTATTGGGGTTATTTACAAGTAAGACTACTGAGGTACACAGTGGCCATTTTCACTCTCCAAATATACACAGTACCCAAGTCACTGGCCCAAACAACTGGCAAGTACAAGATTTTATTTAAGAAGTAGGTCGTAGAAAGCCCAATGCAGAAGAGACTAGAGGTTTTAGAAATTTGTAAACCTTGTTTCTTTGTTGTCATCTTAATGTATTGCCCTGAAACTTGCCTCTAAAGGTGCAGTGAGTAGGCAGCCTATTATGCAATCCTCATTCCCCGCTCAGCAAACAAATGTAAAAACCCTGCAGACTTGAACAGACAATAAAAGCTCTGAATGACAAATTAACACTTCTGATTTATTGCAGGTGCCACGTTGACAAGTAGCCCAACAATGTCTAGTCATTTAGTACTGTAATTATAACTCTGCCTCAGAGACACATCAGGTGAGGAATGTGAATCCAAAGCGACTTCTGGTTTGGCCTGGAACTTGATGCTTAAGAAAAAACACACACACTGCAAAGAGGAGCACAAAGAGTATGTTAAGCTACACTAATAATCACACTCCTCACACTAAACACATTTGTGGAATTGGGTGTTCCTTTAGAAAGAATATGGGACATTAAATAGATTGAAGAAGCAGTTAGGAAATATTCATGATATTGTGTGCTGGGGTATGTGCTGTGTAGTAAATCTCTTAGCATCAATCCCAGTCAGAAACTGTCCCAGTGTTTAGGGGAGCACAAAATCAGAATACAACCAACAAAGATTTTGTATATACACAGAACAGCACAATCCTCAATAGAAACATGAGTGGAAACTGTGCTTCTGCAACAACCTGAAAGATGTCAAAAAACCTGACAGAAGTCTAAAATAAAAAAGGAAAGAAAAAAAAAGCTATGTTCAAAGCTGCACTTCTGTCCTTCTGATTATAAACAGAAAGAAAAAGTTCCTACTGAATTAAGTGGCCGTAAATTGGAACTTTCCCAAAGTTGGAGACACAATATCATGCTTCAGGAGTGCTGGAGCATCTATAGAGGTAGAAATAAGAACTCTTACCCAGAATTTTAAACATGTAAAACTATGATTCCCAAATACAGCTAAGGATAGCATGGTAAAATGCAGGGCTAAAGGTAGTATTAAGGTACCATAACAGTATAGAAATAACATGTGTGTCTGTCCCCTGATTTGTGGTTATTGTAAATTTCTTTAGTTGCCATCAATGCAAAAATACTAAGGAATTGAGGGGCACATGAAGTCACCATAGAGATAAGAATATCTCTTCCTTATATTGTGTTTTCCACAGGTTTGTGTGCCATGTTCATCTAAATCATATAAGCACTGCAGAGCATTAAGCATCCAACTGAAATGTGCTATGTGTTGTTTATTCTCTTATCCTCTTGTCATGCTCAAGAGTTGTTAAATCATCTGTGTGTCACTGCAGGAGCCTTCTGCACCACGACTACAGCTGGCTACAGCTGGCTACAAAGGATTCAAAGCCAGACTGCAGGCAACAAAGAGGACTGATTTTTACACAGTGCAGAGGGTTCTGCTGCAGAGAACAGTTCCTGCTGGTGGCTGATGAGGGCATTACAAGACCCGGTGGTTGATGCAAGAAGTGCACGCCCACTTTAACAGACACAATTCAATGGTCATATGCATTATAAAAAGAAAGAGTAGTATTACTAACATAGGAAAAATACAAATTTGGGTACTGTAAAATAGCTGTAAACTATTTTGTGTAATTTAATGGTGCAGGTTAATTTTCAACTTGTAGATTAATTTTATGCATCACATGTCTAGAATACTACACCTTAACCTAACGATCATTTTGATGTTCTTAAATTACTAATTTTCACTTCAGAAGTTCATTCAAGTGTGTGCTGATTTAGAATACAAACTTTGAAAACCATCAGCACGCCATTGTGTGGCAAGCTCCAGTTAGGAGCAGGTGGGCTTAGTACTGGTAAGTGTTTCTCCAAAAGGGTCTTTGTTAGCTCCATGTCACCTGTAGTAAAAGTTGTTTTCAGATCAACCTTATCTAAGGGTAAAACATACTTTGAAGACAAAATACTTTGTGCTAGCCTCTAGTGGTATAGAAACATCATCTCAGAAAGTCAAACAATTTTCTCACAAATGTAACTATCAGTTTCAAAAGAATTTTCGTGGCACAGAGTTAAACGTTGTTATTTGTTCAGTCAGTACCACACTGAATGTGATGCCTACCTCTGTCTCTGCCTGCTACACAACTATAGGCTTGTGCCTCAGTTTCTTCCTCAAAAAAGCATTTACACATTTAAGTCTTCATGGAGTTTTTGGTTATTTTGCAGCTCCCCTTGAGAACAGATGGAAGATTTGTATCATCTGGATTCAGAAAAGACATAATTTGCTCTTGCTACATCTGGGAAATACAAAATTGTATCTGCCCATATAATTTCTTATAGCTTACAATCCTAATGGTTCTCCCTGAAGATAATAAAACATTGCAGTGGTTTTCTAGCATTTTCATAAAGACTGTATCCCAAAGTGACTTGCACAGTTCAACCACAACTAGCAGAAACAGAAAGCAAGTATGACTTTCTGGATGAGAGAGGCAGCGTTTGTCTTCAAGTGACCTTCAAAGTAAAGCCAGTGAAGCGGTGAAAAGTAAAACAGGAATTTTATGTTGCCGGAACTGTAGAAGACTTTCGTACAGCCCAAAAGTGGTGAAATCATAGCAGTGATAGAGGAAGTTCAAAGAGACTTAAAATAATTAGGACAACTGCAAAGTAGATTACAAATTAAACAGACTTTATGGGAGAAGTAAATATGTGAGATACATACCAGCACAAATTAATTAATTTGCTAATATATTATTTTTACATTTTGCATCCATTTTCTTGCAGGTGAATTCTTTTATGGTATTCGCAATCACTGTGTAACAGCTCTAAAGTTAACCGAAGTTGATCCTATTTACACAATGGCTATATTATCATAGAATCATAGAATAGTTAGAGTTAGAAAGGACCTTAAGATCATCTAGTTCCAACCCCCCTGCCGTGAGCAGGGACACCACACACTAAACTATGTTGCCCAAGGCTCTGTCCAACCTGGCCTTGAACACCTCCAGGGCTGGCGCATTCACAAATTCCTTGGATCACAGCTTAGCTGCTGTTTTAACAAAAACCCCAAAATAACTACCATACCACCTCCCCCAGTGCTGGTCATATTTATAAATACATTTGAGGGTACTGACATCTTCCACTGGAGCAGCTTCATGGAAATCTCAAACAATTAGTCCAAACTCCATGATTCTGCACCTACAAAGCAGGCAAAAAGACTCCAAATTAAAAATATTGGAGAGCAAACAAAAAGGTGATGTAGCAGAACTGTTCATCTTCTGTTGAGTACCAGTATGCACAGTAGCCCTCTGTGCCTTTACTTTCAAGAGTTGAGTGTTTTTCAGGTTGGGCTTGACCTTTTAATGTTTTAGACTGCTCACATAAAGTAATGTGGACACAGTTCTAATAGTCTCATGAAATTTAAAATGGATTTCCAAAGAGTTTGCCTACACAAATGTCTTCCTTGACAAACTTAAAAACTTTTTATTCTGTCACTAATGAACTATTTTCCACCTATTTTAATTCTTTTTCTTATTATTGGAAGGCCCTACAAAACTGTGCAATTAAATGACGTCAGTGTATATACATTTACACACCCAGATGCACTTGTCAGAAAACAGTTTGTCTACCATCAAAACAAGACCACTTTCAACAGCACTAGTGGTGAAATGTGGAAAAAAAATAAACCACAAACTAACTAGGAAGGGGTGATCCTGTTACAATATGACAAGTGATGACACTCCCACTTCTTGTGTAAATGTTTTGCACAGGTGAATATTGACATGGGCTGAAACTCTCCTTTGCTTAATCATAGAGTAGTTAGGGTTGGAAAGGACCTTAAGATCATCTAGTTCCAACCCCCCTGGCCACAGGCAGGGGCGCTTCACCCTAGACCATGTCACCCAAGGCTCTGTCCAACCCAGCCTTGAACACTGCCAGGGATGGAGCATTCACCACTTCTTTGGGCAGCCTGTTCCGGTGCCTCACAAGTTACAGGGTTTAGGCTGGTATCGTCCCTCCCTTTGAGAGTAGAAAATTTCTGGTATCATCCCTCCCTTTGAGAGTAGGAAATTTCTGTTTATGTGTATGCATAAATAGAAAAGGAACCATTGTACACTACCAAAGAACATGATAAAACTACTTTTTTTATCCTGTCTCTAGGCAGAGATACTTTGATTCAGTTTTCTACTCAGCCCCTTAGAATCAACAGCGGTGTTGGGAAGTGGCCACAACTGAGGAGCTGGTCAAAGATTTGGCTTGCTGCAGACCCTACTATATAGAATTTAGTGTCTCCGGAAACCAAACCTGACTTTGTCCCCAGAAAATTAATAAAACCCAAAGTTTCATTAAGATCATTCAAAAAATCCTTCCCCACTCTATCAAACTGAGCTCCCACCCATAGCTGACAAACTGGAAAGTGGCTGTGAGGCAGTTATACTTACAGCTAAGTCCTTCAGGTTAATGCAAGATATCAGATCTGCCTTTTTTTCCCCTCATCCATTTTGTGTGTTCAGCTGGGGAAAAGATGAATTGTTTTGGTTTGGATGCTAAAGCATGTAAGCCAGTCAGAAGGCTAGGTGCCTCAGAGTTCTTTGTGAGTTCTTTGGTGTGCTTCACCTAGACCTCACCTGTCTCGAACACTATTTAAATGATCAGCAACAGTATAGGAAATATTTATTTGAGTCTGAGACCCCTTTTAATTCTGACAGAGATGTCTTCATCCACTCAGGGCTCTCAAAAGCAGGAAGATTAACTTTCAGCTGACTTGTGGTTTTGTTGCTCCAAAAGGAGTTCTTGTTACACAAAGTCATCTATTGTTTCTCTTCCTTTCAGATGAGCAGAGCATTCTGCCGTGTGGCAGAAAAGAAGAACTACAGTGTGGTGACAGGCTCTGCCTCTTAAACTAGTTGCTCTGTTGCTGTAAGAAGGACTGTGAAAGAGACTACATGTCTGTCAAACTGACATGCTCAAGTAAGTTACCCTTCACTTCCCTAAATTGTGACACAACAGTCTACAAATGTGAATCCATTTGCTCACCAAATCAGTGTTTGTAACAATACACTGTTCTAAACATTACATTTTATCTGTTTTGCTGTTGCAAGGATATGGATATTTAGAAGTTTATTTATTCATATGTCTAAATCATTTATACTGCACGCTGATTCCAAGTAGATTAGTAGACAAATATCAGCAGTAGTGGGAATAGAAGATTTGGTTGAGCTCAACATGCATTAAGCTAATGTATTGTGAAGGCTGCTGCTCTGAAACGCCAATTGAGGGGGACAAGAAAAATAAATAAATAAAGGGCCTAAAAAAGGCAGTCACCATTGCCAGAAACAATTAGACACTGGCAGCTCTGCAGAGCAGTGACTGCTGGCCGGGCACTCTGCATTTGAAAATATTAATGTGAATCAACAAATTGCCAGCTGTTTAAAATAATATTTGGGCGGAGAGGTAAGAATTACTGTCAAGTCAGAGATACCCAGTGTATTTAAAGCATTTGTAGGGTACTTTAATAAACAGTGCAAATAGTTTGGCCATTTTATTTAGAACCAGATTTGTAGCAAATACACAAAAGTGGGTTGTAATCTCAACAACTGCTGTTTTCTAGAATACTTGGTGATGTAACCATCTCAGCTTTTTCTGTTCTTACTTTTTGCTTGTTATGTTTAACTGTTAATGTCAAGCTACAGTTTTATCTCAAACCTTCCTTGTAACATACCCATTTTGTAACTAGCAACATCTAAGAGGACAAATAATTTAATGACTTTTAGACCTCCATGCTGCACTACAAACAGAACTGATGACCTACTAATTACTTGCCAGAAGTATTTCCAGACTTGGGGTTTTTAGTTAACACAACAATGTACATTGAAGAACATAGCGGAAGTCTTGCAAAAAGACCACAAGTTACCACAGGGAGAGCAGACTGAGAGCTACTAGCAGATGAAAGTAAACCAGAAGATGAGTTTCAGGAGTGTTCCAAGTACACTCCATCCTCTAATGGACATTCAGATGCATGGAGGCAAGACAGTGCTAATCCAAAGTAAAACCCTCTGGAACATGCATGGTGTAGGCAGCTAGCTGCCTTACCTGCTTAACTCTTACTGATCCCCACTTGTGACAACTCACTACTTGCCTTTTGAGTGGGGTTCGAGCACCTACACAACACAAGAACTCTGTTGAAATGATCACAGTCCATTAAGTAGAACAGGATTCGGGCCAGATCCACAGAGCATGAAAGATTCTGAGTTTATAATTGAGAATTCAGAAGGGCTATGGCTGACATGCATGGGAGGACACACAAGACCTGAATTTAGGCAGGACTTCAGGATTTTATGCTCTTAATTCCTTATCTAATCAGCAGAGATTAGAGCTAGACATGTGATGTTGGTTTTTTTCCTCTGAGAAAACTTATTTGGTGTGGTTGTGGAAGATTTAGTGGGAGCACACCAGTTTTGATGACATTGTGTCTTCCCTGGACCACATGAAATCCTTTCAGCACCTTGCATCACACGTACTATGCATTATTTTCTGTCCTTCTATAAAGGTGTGCACAAAGTAAGTAGTGAGTGGCAACAAACTCTTTTTAATATATGTAAATATATATCTTTTTTCTAAATGTAAAGCTCTCAGTTCAATGCTAATAAGAAAAAACTACAATGACAGCTGACTATAATATAGAGTCAAGTAGTCACAAATTTGCTTTGAAAGTGTTACAGTAGTTAAGAGCTCAAATACACAAAACCAAAAGATCATTTGCGATGATTACAGTGCACACAAAGCAGAAGCTGCCTAGAGGAAAAAATTCATTATCTTTCAATGGAAAGTCTGATTTGCTCTTCACAGATGAACCTGAGAGCAGAGTGTCATCCAGTGAGGTACTAACATCTGTCACTTCATATATACTTCACCGACACATAAATGGTTCAGACAAGATGAGTGCCAAAGCACCTCTATCATGTGTTGGTTTTGCTGAATAACAGCAAGACCTTCTAGAAAATCAGCACCAACAGAAAATCTCTACAGAATGACAAGGCAAATAGATCTGGTGTACTGTCTCCTTCTGTGTCATACTGTTCAGACTAGCACTGCTATGCAGTAATAAAGGACAAGGGGACAGGTAGAATTCAAAATCTGACAGCTATATTTCCATAGGTAGTTTGCATTCGCGTCATGTCTGAACATGACATGGCTAAATGAGCACATGAAAAACGTGCTTGTGTGGAATAAAAAAAATCCCTTTGTGACTAATCTATAGGTAACATTCTGTTCTAAGTATAGAAGGGTCTGTGTGAATATATATAAATATGTATGTATCATCTTTACTCTTTTTCTTTCTGTATGTGTACAAGATAGAGGCACTCCACTAGAGTTACTGTTGTTATTTCTAACTTTCTGCTTTTGTAATACTAAACATTTAGCCTGTAATACTAAACATTTAGCCTGTAATGGTCATTCTGTCTATTTCAATCTGATACCTTTTATAATTTCCTGGCAGAAATTCTAAGAACTTGTGATGCCCATTGAAGGCAACAGTCATTTAAAGTACTGCCCCCTTGAGCCATAAAGTATGAAGGAAAATACCAGACTTTTAAATATCGGTTACCTTTATCCTTTCTCATCTTAAATTTACTTTACACTTAGTGGCATCACCATTCAGAAATCTAATTTTCTTTTTATTCCGGCCAAGAAAAACTTCATCTACTTCATATGAAACCCATAAATAATAAAAAAACAGGTACCAAGAAGAAAGTGAGGTTCCTTATTGCATGTTTTTCTGTTAAAGCAGTAGTAATAGACATCTTTAAAGCCTTTCTTAATCATATCTATTCCTTTGTGTGTTCTTGGACAATTTGTCACACTGTTTAAGGAAATTGATTAAAAATAGAAATAGATCTATCTTTTCTTGATGTTTTCAGAGACATGGGGATTGTCATATTTTTTCAATTGAAAAGGATTTTTTATATACATATGAAAATAGTAGAAATTTACTTTCATTGATTATTTCAAAAAACTAAGAAACTTTTGATAACTGGCATTAAGTCACTTAAAGTCACTTACACTTGTTTTTTAACAACAGGTGAGTGTAGCATACTATAAAACTACAACTATCAAAACTGTCGCTAGTAGAAAATGCGTAGCAGTCATCTCCCCGCATATGTATAGAGACCACATGTGCATTTCCCCACAGTCACACATACAAATTCCCAGTGAAAATTTTGACTTTATGCTAAATTCCTGTTTCTTCAAGGACAAAAGCTGAAGTAATATTTTCTGACTCAAAATTCTGGTGGTCAGCAGTGTCATCACTAGTCTGTGTATTTATGAATGCACATTACTAACATGCAGTAGAGCTTATTACTACCTGTAGTTATGATGAATTAACTGGAAAGGAGGAGGAAAAAGACAGCTGTTGGCTGGGCCTGTTTTAAACTCAAACAAAAGCTATAGTCCAAATTTATACCATGCAGTATGTTATACCTTGACTAAAAAAGCCTCAATGGATGCTAAGCTGATGTTTTGAAATGAGTTTCCATTGGGGTGGAAGTTTGTAATTCTCATCATAAATCGTAATGCAGAACTATATAGACCAGCTCTTCCCTCCAGGGCAAGCTCTGTTAAAGATCATGCCATCACTGCTACTTACCTCCATCCACTAACTAGAAAGAATCATCCTCATAAACCAGTTGATGGAGTGCTTAAAATGAGTGCTCCCTAATCTGTGCTAAAGACAATATTAGCTGGAGAGTTTAGTTTTATATATATTTAGGGGGGTTGAATCAGCTCCTCAGATTTTGCCAGAAGCTTATTAGGAAATTTTCTGTGAGCCTTAAGAATTACATGGAGAGTAATCCCTAGCAAAAGGAGAACAATAAAAGAAGATGGTAGTATCTTCACAAGCATCTGTTCTGGTTGAAGCATAGCTTATTGAAAGCTTGACCCCAAGAAAGTAGGCTCGAGATGACTTCTTGAGCCTTGAAATTCCTGAGTGCAGGAGGTCCCACTGTCTGTATAGAGGTCCTCTCTCTATATTGTACTATATAGAGAACTGTCCATGAGTGCTGTTCAGATCACAATCCCTGCTTCTAATGGAAGGATTAAGTATACAAGCATATTGCACCGCACTCAACAGGACAGCAAATGAACCCTATGAATCTACTCACAAGACTGCTTTCCGTGTAATTAGCCAAGCACTTTTGTGATAAGATCAATTAATTACATTGCAAGCAGCTGGTGATACTGTCACATCGTATGCCGAGGTCTATTTCTTAAATTCATTACAATGAATTTACAATCAAACATGGAATGTTTACCAAAGTCCAAAAATACTTCTAATGCTGATAACATGCTTTACTGTGTCATTTTGTTTTGCTCTTTCCATTTTAATTTTGTTTCACTTCCTTCCCCACCTCTGGCTTTTTAGAAACGCAAGATACCTTTTAGTAAAGCTGAAAGAGTAGTAACAGTACTGTTTGTATACAACACCTAATGTTTATGCAGCACATAGACACACATATATTTTGCAGCTACATCAAAAAAAAGTGTACGATAATTTATTTTCAAACATACACCAACATGCATCAAACTGGAAAATGAGAACCTTTTCAGATAGTTCTGAAAAGTGGTTCAAAAAACAGTTCACTCCCCAGTAAGTACCCACAGTCAGAACTTAGGTACTTAATTGTTTCTACTCACAGGCAAGTCTGTCATCAGCGTTTGGGACTGCAGAACATTTGGTGGACTGCAGCTATACAGGCATTCCCAGGGAAGCTGATTACATGGAACTTCATTTGGCAAAGCTGGAATAAAACAGCAGTTCAGTCTCAGCTATCAACTAATACAACAGAACAGTCACCCAGAACCAACAGGATGACATACAGCCACCAAATTAAAAGGAAGGGCTGTCTTTCCAATTGCCCCAAGAAAAATATCCCATCAATCTGAAAACTGGTCAATCATTCCTGTCAACACTAGAGTTCTTAAAAATGCATCATAGAAGCATGGTGGTTTTTTGCTTTGGACTGAACTAGATCCTCTCTGATGCTACTTAGGTTTAAAACTAGCAGCTCTGGTATGACTATTCAGGCCTTTAAGCAAACACACAACCTCAGATTATAGAATCCAAAAGCATGGAAGGAAGGTTGTGCTGCTTGCACAAAAACAAAAGGCTTTTCCATAGTGTACACATTAGAAGTCTGTCCAACAGTTTTTTGGGTTGGTTTTCTTTTTGTCTGAGAAAGCCTTTTATTATTTAAACAGAGAAATAAATGGCCAAGTTTCTCAGTCTGTTACATGCACTCACTATGCCCGTGCATTCACTATTATCAGCACCTAAGTGGAATGCATGAGATCTGCTTGTTAAAACACTGAAAGTACATCAACCACATAAGCAGATTGATGATAGAGTAAAAGGGAAATGACTTTAAAAATCACCTCCTGCCCACTGTGTCATTAATGCCTAACGTAATATTTAAGATTCACATACTTAGGCATTGGAAGGGAATAAAATGAGAACCTTTTGTTCCAGCATTTATAAAATCAGATACAGTTGTGTCTATAATGGGGACTCCCTGTACCAGTAACCACTGCCATATGGTCTTAGTACTCATTTAGAATAAGACATTTCTTAGTATCAGCTATGCAGGTTAGCAGGATCTCAGAAATGGCAAGGGCAAAGGAAAAAGAGTTGCTAAGAAAGGGATTTAGAAATAAATACCTAGGAAGAGGGGAAACCAAAAGTGAGAGCTCTTTCTCAACAGTATTACAGCAGTTTTACTATCATGCAGCTCACTGAAATCTCTGGTGGCCCACTGCTGTAAGACAAGAATGAGGCCATGATATTTTGAGGCTATCCACCACTATTGCGGGCACTCCAGGCACACTGGAACTCTTGACATTATTACTTGTCCAGTTATGAGCAAATGGCAGAGACATTCAATGTTTCCTATTTAAGACAGTGAGAAAGATTCCAGAGGGCTTACGCACAGAATAATGCTTATAAAGGAAAGACAGACTACAGTAATTTATAGGCATGTACGGGAAAAACTTTGCAGCTAGGCACAGTAAAGTCAATTTTCAGGGAAGGGAAGGGAATCAGGGAAATCTTGGATCCTCACAATCAACATCTACAGTATCTACTTAGAGTAAGAGCAGACTTTCCAGTGAGGCTATATTCCAGGAGAGATTTCCATCATATGTTTAGCATATTGCTACAAGATGGAAAATCTCCATTCTGTTGCTGCAAACCATAGTGTAACTGTGGCAGGAAGAGCCTGAACAAGCAGTGGAGTGAACAAGAAGAATGTGGGGTAAGTTCTTTTTGAGAGGAGGGAATCTTTGCTCTTTTGTAACACCTCACACATCCAGTTTCCTAACCACAGCTTCTAGGCCTCAGGGTAATAGAATTAAAAAATAACAGTGCCGGTTGGTGTGTTGAGCCATAGCTCTGATATTCCTAAAATGCTGTTTATGGCACCAAAAACAAGCTATGTGTGTGCATTTGTAAAGATGATTCTTATACAACTAACATGATATGCTTACCAACAGGGGATGTTTGCACACAGATATATAAACACAGCTGCATAGAAAATCTGCCTTAACATAGAAAGAAAAAATAGAACAGCTATTAATTTCATATTCCAAGATTTTAAGACCCTACAATTCAGTTTGATTTTACCCTCCTCTCCATAGTTATCTTGGCTTTCAGAGACAAAATAGTTACTTCTTTAGCTTACTCTGAGAGCTTAATTTTTGCATTTAAGAAGCAAAACACTGACCTAAAAGTATTGCATTTAATGTACAGCTACCTGGAAATTGAGCCTAATGAAAAAGAACATGAAATATTTAAAGTGTTTTTCAGTATAAATATATTTGCCTATTCCTTCTTGTATTGGTCAACCAGAATCACCATGTGAAAAAAAATGCATTCTTGTGCTCTCTTTTCTTACCTTGACTGATGGTGATTTTTTGTCATTAAATCCTCTTGAATGAGAAATAGAACCACTGCTAAGTCCTAACAAAAGGATTGTATTGCATGTACTCAAGGGAGGATGTCCTGAGAAGCAATGCATGGATTGGTTCCAGTTGAGAAAACAAGCTAATATTTCCCTTGCTGTAAGAGAAAATCAAATGTATAATCTTTGCTCAAGGGTTAACCATACATCATTTCTCAGAACATACACTCAGCAAAATAGTGTTGGCCTGTAGCACTTCAGATGTACTTGCCTTCACTTCCTCTTTTTCCAGTCTTCTAGCACAGAAGCTTACAAGCATACAAAATTTTAGTTGTATTTTAGTGTCTCAACTTACCTATGAGCCTTTTTTTTTTTTTATGGCTGTATTATCTATCTAGAAACTTTCCTGAAACCATGAGAAATTAGTATTAAAGACTAAAATTCTGCTTCATTTAAACCTACATTTTCATTGGAACCAAAGAATGTGCCCCATTGAAGCCAGAGGGTCAGAACCTGTGCAATCATTGCTCCCACTTCCAAGGGTTACATGACTGGAGTCTTTTGTACCAAAGAATTAGGTGTCTTTTATGTCACTTGATACTTCTCTGTTTATTATTAAAGTAATAAAACACTGCACAAAACCTTTAAAATAACTCTGTCATGAAGACTTTACGTGTCATATTAACCAGAACCAGGTTTATGTTTGTTCTAAAAGCTGCATCTACACAGACTGCCTTTCTATTAAGTACCACAGGCCATTTGGATTAATAATCTCCATCACTCTCTATGCAGCTTCTTTATACAAAGTCACATAGGTAATCCTGCCTACAGGAAGTTCTCTCTGGTGAATCCTGCCTAGAGTCAGCCAGGTTGGTTAACATAATCTTGTCATGAGACTGTTGAGGAAAGTATGTTCAAATACTATCCAGACTCTGATTTTGGACACTTCCTGTCCAAAAAGCAGATTTCAAGGGAGGTTTAAAACTGTTGTTTTAAACAGCTATTACATGAACATAACAGCGCTTGAGATTTATTGAGTGACAACAGTGACTGAAAATACTAATTAATTTTGTATTAATTAATGCATTCTCTTTTTTCCCCCATTCATTCAAAATTAAGTCCATTAGATGTCCTTTTAAAGTTATTCCAACCGAAGAAAAGGAATTTGTCATTTCATAATCTCCTTGCAAATTTGTATCAAGGCTTCTCGTAGTCTTTGCAGTTTCAGGGAAGGTATATTTGCTTGCTTAGTCACAAGAATATGCTTTGGCCCCCAGTTAGATTTCAGTTCTTTGGGGTATTCATGAAATTTATTTCTGTTTTATTAGGAGAACTTCAATTGTTGTGAAAATTACTATCTACTCTTTTCCTATTACAACAATATGCAGCCTATTACATACAAGAATGCTGTTGCTGGACTTGTTTATAAACATATCCAGACCTTAGTCTGGATTATCAAAACTAATGACAACAATATCCTCTTCCCTTACAACCTTTATTTATTCTTTTTAAAGATTAATTTGGAAGACTACTTCTTCCAGTGCTGTTATGTTTATTCAGGGTATTTTTCTCTTGTGTTTGCTGACATTAAGTTTCATTTGATGCATAATGTACTGCCAGCTGATGGTCAGTGTTTGTTAATCCTGATAGAAAAATCCTACTCGCATGCTACCAACTTTTGTAAGGAGAAACAAACAACAGCCATAATTGAAGCAGCTCTCAAGTAACTATTAAGTAGAGCAGAACTTTTATCTGTATTACACATCTTTAATTTGACAACTTGTCTTTTCATAAGCATGTAGTTTAAAAGAATAGTGGGTTTAAAAATAACAACTAAGCAGGGAATTCTGGCATACAGTAAATATTAAAGGCAAGCCTGTATGGCTCTGGCAACCTTTGTCTCCTAGCTAGAGAGATTAGTAATGGCTAATGGAAATCAGTCACCTTAAGAAAGGAATATGATCAGGTACTGTCAAGCAAAGATGCCACTGCTAGGTCTTCCTGAAATAGGGCAGTCATTCTAATAATAAGACACACACATCCCTTACTCCATGAACTGCTCAATTCTCCTAAATACAGCAATTTTCAAGATAGAGGTAATAACACTAAACTATTTGATAGGATATAAAGAATGACTAGTTCAGTTTCACAGGGGGAAATGATCAGTATTGTTATATTTTGAAATATAGTTAAAGAGTTATATTGATAGGCCTTTTCCTTCATTTATAATATGAAGTCTGTGAATTTCAGTAATTTTTATTATAACACTTATATAATAGAAACTTTCAGAACAGCAAGACAAGGAAAAGATCCCATCAGCTGGGCAAATACTATTCCCACAATGTAAATCAGTAAAATAGAGACAGTTCTTGAAAATGCATCTCAGTGTTTGCTGAATTGGAAAATTTTGTATAAGTAAAATCAAGAATGCATTTACAGTGCATAAACTATGCACATAAGCACTTTTCTGAATTGAGACCTAACATCTCTGTCCACAGCCTCTTTATGAATAAATAGCAGAATCCAGCTTTTTGGCACATTAGCTTTACAGAACATGAGTTAGTGGAAAACACTATATACAGTAGAATTGAGAATAAGATGAAAAACACAGAGTAAATAGAGAACAGTTAGCAGGACCAGGGGGCATAAAGCCTCCTCAAAATCCTAAATTCAAATATGCCTTAAGTCATGACTGAAATAATCTGGTTGATTTCATCCGAGTGGCTAACAGAAGAGGCTTGTCAGATCATTACATTGCAAGAGAAGTGTTTATAGCTGCCAGGCTTTGTTCCAAAGAGAAAAGTGGCTAATAAATGCATATTATATATAAATATGTGAGCAAGGTAGGAAAAAAAATTATTTAAAGTATCTAATGGTAGACAACGACGTATTGTCCTGACCTATCTTACTAAGCATTATCAGAGATTCTTATAAACAACAGTAATTCACAGAAGTAGTAAATGATGGTTATAAATGAATGAGACCCTGATGACACCCTCTCTGAGGAAAGAAGTAGAAGTAATCCCCTCAATCCTTCTGTGTGGGAAAGCCAGAGAAATGCACAAACCAGTGATATGTGAATCGAAGACTAAAGAGTTCAGGATCTAACTTAGATGATGTTTCTGACCTAAAGCACTAGTAAATCCTTTTATTGCTGCACTTGCCATAACAGTTACCTGGGGAAAAAAAGATTATTTGCTGAGAATTAAGCATCCTTTTATAACAACCTTCAGTGCAGTTACAGGAATAGCCTTTGTTTTCCATGGATTCAGTTATCTGGCCCTAGGAATGCAAGATTAAATTGAATTACATGCCTGTTGGGAGCTGGATCTGCCTGGTGTTTGTAGGTGAGCCACGCTGCAGTAGTGTGACCCTCCCAAGTTATGTTGATATAGTTGGTTGCTCTAGAAACAAGGCCTGGGGACCAGTCCCGTGTCTGTTCCAGGGGCAAGGTCAGGGTGCCGATCTTGCTTCCAGAATAAAACTGTTGTGGGGAAGGGTTGTATTCACACAGTGTGCTTCACACCATGGCCATGAAAAGTTGTGGTGGCTTAACCCAGGGAATGGAGCTCAACCAGATGTGGGACAGTAATGGTTAGGCTTGGCATTGCTTTCTGTGTGCCTCTGGTAGTGAAGCTGCAAGTCTGCTACTAAGAAAAGAAACAGCCATTCTGGGGATTCTCCCAAGAAAGAGCAATGTCAGATCTGACACAATGTTTGCAGTAATAAGCTGTGTTGGCAAAATTCTTGTAGATGTCACCAAAATGTAAATGAACTCCACTGACTCAGGGAAGTAATCTCCAGAAGAGAGAGACACATAACTTATTTGCATTTCACAGTGAATTACAAATATCATTGTATTTTCTCCTCCTCTCAGACTGAAACTATTGGCTCAGTGTCAACAGTGCAGAGATATATTTCTTTTTCTTGAAACTAGTTTAATACCAAGATAATAAAGTGTGTATCCTTGTGCTTGTCAGCCAGCTCTTTTTCACACATACGTTGCTGCAGGAATCCTGATTCTCAATAACTAAGAATACAGTATATTATATAGTACAACAGAAACATGTAGAAGTACATAGTTGGTACAGAAACAGAAAGGTCACTCAACAAAAATACAAGTGATTCATCACCTCGGTAAGATGCAGTGAGGACAGTCCACAAGTTTTTGTTGGGGCTTCAAATGTTTTCTTGCCCCAAGTGCTACACTGGAGATAGTAGTCAGCAGTGGCCTGTAAAGTACTGCAGAAACCCCATTCTGGAAATATTCTCTGTCACATGAGTTAACAAGAAGGATGAGAAGTTCACCTGATGATAAAAATGCATGAACAATTTAGGTACAATCCAACATCTTAATTTTTGTTGTCTGGAGAAAGGAAAGATCCTCAGGATAAAACCAAAATACACAGAGATGGTATGGGAATGTTACTTAAATTTCCCACTTTTTAAAAAAAATATAGAGGAAAATATGAAATAAAACTAACAGGCGTGTCATATGTTCACCATAAAGAATAAACAGCACAGTAATGCCCACTGCAGAAGAGATGAAACCATATTAAAATGAAAATATAAATTAAAAAAAAAAAAACCAACCAAAACAAACATATTTCCATAGCAAGACTCTTTTTTTCCTATTTTCTATCTTCACATAACCTATGTATTATTCATTAGAAGTAATTGCTCAGTGTAAGGTAAGTGTGCTCATAATTCATCCTTCTTCTACAGGACACAGCAGGAAAATTAGAATGTGACTTAACATATAGCATAAGACATACATGATGTGCTGCAGACAGTGTTGATTGGGTTTAATTTAAATCACAAGTCAATTAAACGAAGAGCAGAGTTAAGGTATTACCCTTTTGGTTACTGACTTACGAAACACATTCAGGTAAAACCCCATTCTACTCAAATGCATTGGTGTGTCGATTCACAGCCGCAGTGCTACCATCTGTCCTGAGAGGACTGCATTGCAATTTGAACACTACTGGCCCTTTCAGTAGGCACACAGGCGCACAGTAGAGTTCTTCTGACAAAGCTGGATCATCCTTGCACAAAAAGTCAGCATGGGATTTCATGACCAAACAAACTAAAAAAAAGGGGGGGAGAAGGGGGTTTTACGGTCCTGACATGCTAAAATTGTTCATTTATTGTTTGGTGCTTGAGAAATGGACTTGTCTCCTAAGAGGTGCTAACATCCTAGTGATGTGGTGTTGGGTAACTAATACCATGCCTTCTCTTTGAAAAGGGGAACTAGCATTTAGGCTTTGGATGCCAAGTTCCTAATACATCATCTCTTCTAGCTGGATAGAAGAAAGTATGCTGGTTATAATGGTGGTACATTTCTGGTCATGTAGCTGCCCATTGCACTGCAAAGTCTAGCGAGCACCACATGCCCCCCTTGGGTAGGACACTGTTTTATCCTAACAGAGACCTCACACTACGCAAAATAAGATTTTGCAATCCACAGATTTACCTTTCATAACCTATGAAAAGCCATGTGACCTGTTATATTGGGAATGAGAATGTCCTGCCACACTTTACTTAGAAAAATGGGGCACGTACAGCATCAGAGTTATATGATGACAGTTCTGCTCTCAGCCCCTTAGCAGTTGTTTCATCCAAGTCAGAAAAGAAGAGATGGGTGAGACACCTGCCTGTGCAGTTATGAAGGACAGGCAAACTGGTAGTCACCAAATGGAAGTATAACGTGCCTTAAAGTCACTATCCTTCCTACCACTTCATGGAAACCTTGCTTCACTCTGCTAAGCTGCAGAAAAAGCCTAATTCTATCAGCAGACATTACCAACAAGGATGAGAAGAGCTTTTTATTAAAGGATGATAAGTGAAAGGTAAGATGAAGGCTGACATTAGGCAAACTGATTTCATATTAATTTTGATTTGGGATCATAGCACAGCAACTATTTGCGATAATATATGTACATACACATTTGTAGGAGGCAGACACGGGTTTTATGGGTTTGATGTATTCATATTAAATTATCTTGAGTAAGAATCCAAAGGATGGTGCCTACAGAGTAAATAAGACTAATGACATATTCCATTAATTCAAAGACATCTATCACAAATGTCACCACATCCCTACCATAGAAGGAGGTTCCATACAAACATTGTGTGCATGCTGATGGGGCCCATGGCTGCAACCCACTCCTCTCTCCCCAAGCCTCTGAGCCCCAAGTTGCCCACTGCAGCCAGGACTGCTTTTTGTGGTAACACAACTAATCCTTTTAACCCAGTCTTTGACCTAACTGAACAGCCTGGTGACTGATCTTCTTGCATCTTTCTCCTATCCACCCTAACCAAGCTGTTCTGTGCGAGGAGCAAAGAAGAGGTACTGTAGCAGATGGAAGAGGTATTAGTGTTTTCACTGGCTCTTCAATGTTACCTACTGGGACAAGTAAGTGTATTTTTTTTGAACAAAGCTTAATGGAACAACTGGTACAAATGGTCTTTGAAAATAAAGATCCCATACTTGCAGATGAGGATTTCCTTAGTATCTCCTCCATGATTTCCTCCTTCCGCTCAGGAAGTGTTGTCACACTAAAGAAGCCACATCTAAAGCAAATGTGACAGATGACTACACGTTATTCCAAGTTTCAAGTACCCTTCTCCCACATTTACTCTTGTAATTCAATACTAATAATGAAAATTAAGTATATTAATATATATA
>NW_009924860.1:19327-31499 GCF_000696875.1 Nestor notabilis | reverse complement strand
AGTGCGCGGTACCGGGTAACTCGCCGAGCGGCTGTCAAACGGGGTTGGTGCCTTGGAGCTTCTTTTGTGAGAGAAGGAACGCGAGGGAGCACGGGGAAGGGGAGGAGGTAGGGCGGTTGCGGGGTATCAGGGATGCGCCTGAGCGGAAAAATGTTGCTGGATGAGCTGAACTTCCCGGCGCGCTGATGGGATGCAAAAGGGTCAGTTATGTCTTTGATTAGGCATTTGCCTTGGGAAATATCCTGCCTGTCCTGGAGTCAATTAGTTACTAAACTTGGAATTTTCCTCCCTTAAACTGTATTACGGTGCACCTGCCGTATTTAAGGATCTGTCACCGCTTCCAGAATACCGTCACCCTCCAAACCCCCTTTGTTTTCAAGGATTGCAACTATTAAACCTATTACGCTGGAAGCAAATGCCAAGTGTTAGTCGTGCTTCTAGGTCTCCGGCTGGGAACAGTGTTGGCTGCAGAATGTGGCGATTCAGGCTTCAGGTCATTTATATGCGCTCGAAGCCTTCTGAAGCAGTTAAGTGTTTTGAGGTTTTCGTGAGTCTTGCAATTATCTGCTATGATTTTTCTTAAAACTATTTTATCATTTCAAAGCTTTGTTCACAAACAGTAAACGAAAAAACATCTGCCATTGTCCTGAAATGCAAGGTCTGAGTTAAATCAATAGCCGGTAGTGAATATTTTGACACATTGACACTATTTTTAAATGCTTGTTGTAGTTAAGAACTGCAAGAGTTGTGGAATATTTACATAACCCTAAGTAGCCTATGTTGTAATATTTAGGAAAAAACCTGGGTTGTTTAAGGACATGCTTATAAGCCTGTCCTGCAGGCCAGTTCACACTACTTGGTGTTATTGATGTGGAGGTCAAGGTTAATCTTGATCTCACCTGAGTGTGCTCCAATGCAGTTAAAACCCAGTGATATTTGAGTTTCGTCTCGGGAAGGGTGGAAAAGAACCATGCACTGTCTTCGCTAGTACTTAGCCCAGACTATAAGAGGTGTTCTAAAATACTGCTTTATGTGTTTACCTCCTAACTAAAGTACTTCTCTTCATCGCAGCTAAGTTTTAGGCATTCACTGGAGTGCTCTGAAAACCCGTTAATGGCATTTCTGTATACAGGGTCATCTAATTAGGATGTTTTTCAACTACAGCACCGGAAGGGGCAAAGCAGAAATGCCTGTTGCATGCTAGTAATTGTTGAACTAGAAAGGGTTATCTATTCAAAGAGGCAGACTCACAGAACCAAAGTGTTCTTTTAACTGTGATCACAGAATCTCACTGCCCCACAGGAGCTGGTTTGAAACGTAACACTAGAAAAGGACGTTGATGCTGGAGCTGCAGGACACAGCCCTCCATGTGGGAGATGGATCATGGTACTACTTTAATTGAATCAAGATTGTGCATTTAAGCAAGGAACTTGCAATGTTTTGTTTCAGGAGGGCAGTACCTTGCCATAGCTTTTCCGGATTCCTTTGCCATTATATTGAAATTGCATCACAATGTTCTTTTTTTAATATAGTGATCAAGCTTACTATATAAAGGGTGTCTGTAATTGCTTTCTGTATTTTTTTTTTTTTATGTAGGTTGGGTAAGATTAAGTGGCATTGTAAAAAATTCTTATAGCAAAATCAATTTCCCAATGGTAAAACTTAATATTTTAGCAGCAGCACGGCACCAGACCAAGGACTGTATGGACAGTGATATAACGAACTTGCTTGTAGTCATGGCTTTATGACTCTATATCAAAGGATTCAATATTTTATTTCCCACCCTTCACCCAATTAAACTGAAATTGAATGAATTTAAAGCCTGAGGAAGTTGAATAAGAAAATGTATACATTCTTAGTTTTCATCATTAGTCTGCCTAACTTGTTTTAGGCTAGACAGATATGTGGCATACACATAATCAGTGCAAACGTGATCTTTTTGATCAATTGACTTATTGATTACTTTGAATAAAAGTGACAACCTCTAAACCTGACAGGCAGTGTAAAAAAGAAATGCTGCTTTATTATGTTGGGGATTTTTGTTTCTGTAGGCCTAGAAAACGCAAGCTTTTGCCACCCTGTTCTCTGCTACTGTGGTGTTTGCTTGATACATGTGTAGATTATTAGGGGGAAATTCTCCCCCCCAGCACAAATACTCCTTGTTCATCTAAGAACAAATAAATATATTTTGCTTATTTGTTTTATTTGAAGCTGGATGCAGTAATCTAAAAGAAGAGACGAATGTGTGAAGGGGGAGAATATTTAAATGTTGCTCTAACATCTCAGAGAGCTCACATGGCTTGTTAATAAAGGTTTATTTGTTGCTGAGTAAAGTCATCTTGGAACTGATAACAAGGTGTAAGGAGAAATGGAGTATGCTTTCCTGTGGATGTGTTGAAGATTTTCCTTGTTGCACTGCATTAAATACAGCTTTTTCCCAGATTAAGGGGGGCTAATCTCTGCACACGTAGTTTGTGTTCCTGCTAATACCTACCAGTATTACAGGAGGGAAACCCATTGTTTCAGTTAGGCTTACACATCTGCATAATTATTTTTCCCTGCCACTTAATGTCGTGTCGTCCCCGTCCCCCCCCCCCCCAAAGTAGGCAATTTGACCTGTGGTGCCATGCACTGAAGTTGTATTCCTTCACGAGACCTGCACTAAATAAGACAGGTCACTGTCAGTTTATAGCTGGGGTGTGGAAGATTTAGTGCACTGCATATCTGAGGTCTTGTGTTGCTACAGAGAACACATCAAAAGCAACTCATCCATTGAGGTGTTCCTTCCTTCACCCAAATGTCAGAAGAAAGGCATATTTTAAAGAGAGAATTATTAGGAATCTTTAATCTTGAGTGATGTATTTTGTCTGTGGCACATTGATGAAGTTGGTGCTCTGGAAGATACGTACGTATTTGTCTAATCTTTGTTAGGACTGTTCTGTGAGATTTGGTAGCACTGTTCAACTTTCCCTAGCTTGTGCTGCATTTTATTTAGCAGGCCTGAATGGGGCAGCCTTGCTGATTGTAGAAAATATCCAACAGACTTGTTTCTAAGTTACAGGGTAGTATTGCAAGCTGTGTTGAAGAAATCCTAGTAAATGCTTTCATCCTGTAGTGTCAGACTTGCATCATTTAAAAACAGGCTGAGCCCATACACATTCAACAGTACCTCTGTTGGGTCTGCCACATGAGATTTAATCTAGCAAATGACCCAAATACGTGCACTCGAAGAATAAGTATAAGTACACTAGGGAAAATTGCTTGCCATCTGTCTCCTTGTTGTGTGTGTATATTTGATTATTAATTTAAATCTACGATTTTTTTATGGCCCCTTTTTGTCATCTACTCTCAATTCTTCAGCTTCAAGTACACCTCCAGTAGCTTTCAGTAGCTCCAGTTTGCAGCTGGCTGCAATCATCTGAATTCCATCAGTGAGGCTGGTGGTTGGGAAAAGTGGGGAGATGGGGGACTTTTATGCCTTCTCTGTAGTATTTTCCCTTTGTCCCTTCAGTTGTGTCTTCTGTGTGTTAATTTCAAATCACCATAATTTTTTTAGGAAGCAAACATGTTTATAAAGAACATATTGATAAAGAACAGCATAAACCAGAGGAGATGCCTCAGTAACTGAGGCCATGTAGTTTTCAGGTTCTGTATTGGAGTATCAACCAAGTGAACCAATAACTGGTTATCTAATCTGATGAACCTGGCACAACAATGTTTTATTATTATGATGCCAGTTCCATTTTTAAATCATCTACAAAGATATTTGGCTTTTGATTTTTAAAAGCATTGCTGCATAAACAGTTGTGCTGAAGGAATGACTTTGATCAAAATGTGAAATCTTAGTTTCAACAAAATAGTGGTTTTGTTTCTATTTTTTTTCTAGTGGAGATGCTGTAGTATAGAAATTTTTGGAAGCAAAAGAGAAATTATGTCCCTGTAGGCTTTATTTTAAGATTCTTGTGCATATGTAGCACTAAACCGTGTCACTTCTGGTAGCTGGTTCTGAGAATAAATTCATGACTGTTAGCAGACGGAGAGTCTCCCTGAGTCACCGACAGGATGCGCCTCATCTGCAGGAAGTTCATCCAGCACACAATGGAGTTACAAATTCATACGATCCACTTTCTCCAGCATCTCCCATATGTATTCCAGCTGCACTTCTGAATCCTCTAAATTTGCCAGAGTGAAAGTTGCACAAAAGGCTCAAAGTCTCTCATCTCGGTTTGTTAACCATCTGATAGCTGCAAGAGTGATGAATTAGGGCTCCTTTGCCTCTCTCATCTGGAAGTTTGCCCTTTTCTTGTTGTAGGCTTCTAGGATAGTTTTTTTTCCTTCTTTCTTTTTTTTTTTTTCTTTCTTTCTTTTAGAGTGGGAGATTGTTCTGTGGGCAGGTTATTTAAGTCAGGGTGGCAGCAGGATTTCATTTTACTTCTTCTAGATCAGGTTCTTGGGCCATGTTCCCACAGTCTCAGGATAGTCCTCTATACTTGAGATATTTGTATTATTGCTTGCACAGGTGGTCCTTCCCCAGTAAGAGGGAGAGGGTGTAAATCCTGTAATTTCTTTCCCAGTTTCACTCTCTGCAGATCTCCGTACTAAACCATTTTTCCCCGAAGGCCAGCCCATTGCTCAATGAAACTCAGGAGCCAGAGGAAATTGGTTTTTGGACTTGCACCCTAAATATTACTTAACATGTAGACTCTACTGTTGCTTCAGGACAGTTGAAATATCTTGCAGACCTATGAATGTCTCATAACGGGCATCTCTAAAGCAGTGGTGTGCGCTTTGGCTCTGTCTTTGGAGGATGCTTCAGCCTAGCACAAGATTGCTGCTCTTTGTATATGACAGCTTACTGTGAAACAAAGAAGTGTGCTGTATCACCAGGGCAGCAGATGAGGATCAAGTCGTCTGTCAATCTCTGTTTCACTTCAAAGAAAATCAGTAAATCTGACCAGCTCAAGTTGATGAATCCAACCTCCATAACCAGGGATGGCTAGTTGATGTGCTCTGATGCTTTGCCACCCCTAGCTGTTCCTGGCTTTGTTAAGCTTCAAAAGGGTGAAAAAGTAAAAGTGGCTTCCTCAAATACTAGGAATACTTGAATACTTGCGTTCCTTAGGACAGTGTGAACTACTGTGGTATCCTTTTTTGTCTGGCTTCTTGAGGAGATTTTTTGAGAATAGTGAAGGGTTTCAGTTGGAGGTAAATAATGCTCATTTACTGTCTTCATATCCCTTCTTTCCTTTGTCTCTTGATCTTTTTAATTGCTGTTTTAAGAGAAAATTGTGATTTCAGTGTAAGCCATTTTGTCTTTTATATCTTAATTATTTTGATTTTCTTTTTTCAAGTGGTTTATTCAAATGGCTCATATCCATGCTTCAAAACCTGTTAAAATCAGGGTAGCCTCTCCAAACACACATAGGTGTCTATACTATATACATCACTATAGTAAACAGAATAGTGGGTTTTTGGTGTATACCTAAAACTTGAGACCAAGTGTTTGTGTGGCATCTGTCTTGCAGCAGAGAGCAGAACAGATTTCCCATTAGTCTGCCACAAAAGCTCCTTAATTTATTTGTGGAGGGTCACAGTTGACTGCCTCAGAGCATTTCCTTCTCTTCAGGAGTTAAGCACATTGGCCTTAGCAGTGCTCCTGGTCCCAGCTGGCCTATGAAGCCAGAGACTGACAGGTAATTGAGTGAGGATTTTCCACATGATGGTACAAACCATTACTGCTAGATGACTGGACTAGTCCGTGGCATCCCCTATTATTCATCAGCCTGTCAAAAAACTCCACCCTGACCTCTGACCTGTGGTTCAAGGAAGGACAGGGTTTTTTTTCTGAATTTATTATTCAGATGGGTTATTTTTTTTCTGAACTTAGCATTACTCTGGGCTGTTTTGCTAATGCGAAATTGTATGATTCTAACTCCTTTGTGCTTTAGTCAGCTAGTTCAGTATTGGTTCAGAGGAACAAGATGGTAATTGGTAGCAGAACTATTGCTGTAAAGACTCTGCCAGTGCCTGGCGTACTTAAGTCCTCAAAAAAAAGGACTCGAACTCTTTAAACAGGGTCACTATTCAGTAACCAAAATTGTCATGGAAACAAACCCACTCAGCAGCAGCCTAAACTGTTCCTAGACCTCTGTCCTGTTTTCTCTTCCTACTGCTCTGACTTTTTACATGTAACAAATAATAACTGGTGCTGGGCCCAGGAACCAGGCTCCAGTGTGCCACTTCCTCATCATGGCTGCAGAATGACCTGTGCTTATGGCACCCTTCTGGTGGTAAACTAGTCTTTGGACCCTCTCAAACAGCTAAATAAAAAGATAGATATACTGCAAGTGTTTATCTGCAGTTCCAACTTAGAGATATCATTTAACTTCTGTACATAGCACTTCCAATTGCTTGACTCCTTGCTCTGAGTAAGTGTCACTTCAGTTTTTAATTACTTTACTGAGCATTTTCTGTCCCTCTGATGCAAGGGAATGTAGCTTCGAGTTGGATGGCTCTGTAAATCAGATACTCCTTAGGAGGCAGTGCCTGGCTGGTAAGTGCGTAGGCTTCTAACATCCTGGTGCATCAGGAGTGCCTTAACAGCATCTAGCCTCCAACGTGTATGCGGGAATATTTCTCACTTGATGCTGTTTAAAATATCTCTTAGGTTTTGCCCAGTAACTGTTGAAGCTGGTAATCATTATTTACTTTGATATTAAAAAAGCCAGCACTTATGAGTTCCTGTGTATGAGTAAAGTGCTAAGAAATACTCTTCCACTGAAAATAGTTTCCGTAAGTTTGCTTGCAGTGCTTTTAAGGTGACAGTTACATTGTGGAAAAGTCCCCAAGGCATAGAACGTTGTCCATTATAAAGATCTTGAAGAATTAACACTGGTGCCAGGAAAATAAACCTGGGTGTACATAGGGGTCAGCCAAACCCCTTATTGTGGAGTATCACAAATAAAACCAAGCCCCATGACTTCATCCAAACTGCAACAGGAGATGAAAGACTTCATGATGAGACAAGCATCTGTGTATTGAAGCTGCCTTTAAAAGGTAGGCAGGGGTGGTCTGCCCCATTGTCATTTAAACACTAAATATTTAGTGTGTGGATGGTCTCTGTTTTGGACCCACGTGTCTCATGGTGATTCCTGTGCTTGCCTTCCAGTCCGGAGTGTTTCCCTGAAGTGTGCTTTAGCAGATTCAAGAGTTCAAACTGCTCTAAGTGCTGTGAGGGCGTGATTTGTTCAATTGAAGTTCTTTATATATACATGTGTGTCTATTTGACAGGCTTTTAGTAGTCACTTTGAGAGATGCAGTTCACTGGATTATAAAATAATAGGTCAGCATCTTTGGAGTTTGCATGGGGAGAACTAGGACTCCTAATCCAGGATAAATTTATTTTCTGCAAATGACTGATTTGTTCCATGTCTCTAACATGAAACCTTGAAATGATGAAACCCTCCAAAAATCAGTCACTTCTGGGACTTTGACTTTGGTGTCCTTGAGTCTTTTGTGCATGTGTGGTTTGATTTCATCATTTTCAGAATGTTTTTGATGGTGGGCTTTTGAAAAGGCACAGGAGGATCTCACTGCTTAATGTGCAATGTAGCACCTTAAGTGCTACACTTAAAAATCTGCTTTTTACAGCATACAATGTCTATCCATTCAAGGCAGTTTAGTTTAGTACTGTGTTGGTTCTCTTCTGCAGGTTGATCCTGTTGACGCTTTCAGCCTTTATGTGATACTGTAAGCACTGTGCTAACACGGGAGTGTTCTTAGTTTCATTTTACAGCCTGACAACATTCCTTGGTCAGGATCAGTTATATTTGGCTGTCTCCGTTATTTGAGTGGGCTCATACTGGGCTACTTCTGAGAAGGGGATTAGGTCCAGTTGGAAATTCAGATGAGATGCCTCTGGCCATTAGAGTAGCTTTCCTAACCCCAAATAACACTGGGTATTTTTCTTACTGAAGTGGAAGGAGCCCACGCTGCCTTGAGTATGACTCTGTGGGTGGAAGAATCCACTTGTAGCTGTTGTTCTGCAGGCTATGAGCCTTCTGCTGTATACTCTTTTTCATGCTTCATATGCTTTTTAAAAATAAATGTTTGGTTTTTTTTTTTTCTTTTCAAATAGATATTTGAAGGAACACTGCACCTTGTCATATCCTCTCATGTCCAACAGATATGTGAAGATGAAGGTACTATCATGCCTTCTTTAATACTTGATACTGTATTTGATTTGACTGCTTAGTGTAGCAACAGTGTTGATTGTTTTAATTATTTTAATAAGAAGATAAGAAATTAGGCTCAGAAGTGAGGCAGGATCTTGAGCCTGATTTTGTGTGTTGTACATCAACCCTCTAGGTACAACTTAAATTTATGTCTTGGATTAAGCCTCTCTGTGTTGGCCTGGCTGTCCTTGTTGGTAACAGAATTTCATCAGTGAATCATTTTGGGCAACTCTGAAATAATTTGTGAAGCTTTGCTTGTAAGTTTTGTTTGCAAATCTCTGGTAAAGTTGCTCTCATTCTGCCATCCTTTCTTTGGCCTTCCATGCTTCCTCCCAACTTCTGAAAGTTCCTGGGAAGAGACTTCTAGGTATGGTATGCATCTATCTGTGTATTTCCATGCTGCAAAATCTTGAATTATAACAAGAATTTCCTTGTAATAAATGCCATGAAACTTCAATGTATTTGCTTCATTTTCTTCAAACAATTACAGTTGTACTTCAGGAAACTTTAAAAGTTTTCTTTTTTTTCCTGTTTATTTTATTTATTTATTTATTTTTTTAAGGAAACAAGGATTATTATCTTGCAAAATAATTGTTAATTGCAGAAGAAGGTTTTCATTTTTTAATTAATTACTTGTAATTAAACTTCTGATCTTTTACATTTTAATAATTAAAACAGAAGAAAACTTGGGCTTTTTAAAAGCACTTTCACCTGGATTAAGGTTCCAGGTAAAAAAATAATGTTTTCCATTAAAAAAATAAGTGTAAAAATTAAATGCTGTATGGCTGTATAAATAAAGCTTGCTGAAAGAAAAAGTACTAAAGAGAATGATAAAAAAATCTAATCAAATAGTAATTTCGTATATAGTAGCTTTCATTTTATAGCACACACAGTTCTTTATAGCTTCTTTGTAACACCAATATAGTGGAATAAATTTTCTATTTATCTGTAAAGAAGTATCTGTATGTTCTGTTCCATTTCACAGTACATTACTCATCTCTTCTATGTAAATAACTTGGCTTGTTAAAAATGTTAGTATTTCTCTTCAATAAACATCACGCTTCTGGAGATTTCTCAAGGTGCGCATTTGTAGAAGACAGAAGGCTTAAGTATGGGGAAAGGCCAGAATGAAAATGGTTCCTCATGTTGTTGGTCTCATGCTGAAAAAGCAAAACCGGAGCTGGATCACCCTGGAATACTGTCTACACTGCTGTTTGCTGCCAGATATGTTTGTGCTCTTCCTAGGCTCTGTAATGACTGCAGAAAGGAGCTCTGCACCAGTGCTGCATAGCTTCAGCTAGTGTTATGGAGATGGTTGTGGGGATGTGGCTCATGGAGCATCGCTGGCAGGTGGAGCCCCAAATGAAAGCTTTACCCACCCAAATGGCCCTGGGGATGTGTGTATGGAGTGCAAGTCATTACATCTCTTCCTGCTTCTGCTTCCTCTCTTGCTCTCTGCCGGAAATGTGATTGCAAACTCTTGGCAGCCAAAACGGCATCTTTAGTAGGTCTATGGCAGCGTGGTGTTGGTATAAATGACGATAAAGGCATCTGGCTACTTTAAAATGATGGCTTGGGCTTAAAGAAGGGAAGTCTAATGGAAGTTACTTTACATACTCACCCCTTTCCGTAGAATTGCTAGATGTCTAGATGTTGTTTAG
Source organism: Nestor notabilis (assembly GCF_000696875.1). NCBI lineage: Eukaryota > Metazoa > Chordata > Aves > Psittaciformes > Psittacidae > Nestor > Nestor notabilis. The sequence goes on along the minus strand of NW_009924860.1, from coordinate 21,604 downwards.
ACAGGGCAGGTTGGCCATGGTTTCTCTTGACTGTTCTGCTGTAGCAGTGCACTTCTTTATTTTAATAAAACAAAGTCCCACTAATTCTGTTTCAGTTAATGTTGAATGAGTAGGTTTGTATGTGTTCAAAGCAGAACCCTGAATTACCCTGGTGTGTGGACTTTGGTACTTGAAGCTTTATGCCTGGTTGATACAGGGTTAAAAGCTAAAGGAAGGATTGAATATCCAGGGAGCAGGAAGCTAGTGAATCCTCTGGAATTTAGATCTTCTAGCACTTGAGAAAGAAACTAATGTAAGGATATTAATAAAAAAGTTGATGTTTATATGCAAACAAAACTAATCTGCTGAGGTACAGTTAAACCTGTGAGAGATTTTGCAGGAAAATTCTCTAGGGGACAGCTCACTCTTTATTTTTGTTTCCCCTAAATATTTCAATTGCAATCCATGTATGCAATGTTTTCTGAAGACAATTAAAAGCCATCTCATTTAGAAACTGGGGAAGTGTCTGATGAGGTGAGGAAAGGATCCCACAAAGAAGAAAGGCCTTAAGGAATATTGACTTTCACTTGGTTGTGTGCTGCATATGTAATCTCTTAGCTTGTAAAAAGTATTAATATTTGGAATTTTACTGTCTTGAAAAAATTATAAAAATGACTGTATAGGAACACCTGTAGTGTAGTGGACCTGTATGTACATCTGACACGAAGGTAACTGCTCAATCTACTGTAATTCCAAGCTGTTGACTTGATGTGTATGGGAATCAGCAGGTGTTGCAGGAAAAGAGAAGGTTTGCTGCTCTTTACTCAGCTCTAGATCTTTGTGCTCCTTGGGGATAGTGTTGGAAAAGGAGTCTTGTCTGAGCGGGAAAATCGGATAGTACAGGACTGCAGGTACGATGGTGATGAGTATGATGTACGTATCTTGAAAGGAAAGGCTCCAATGCAGTAGCTTGAAGCTAGGATCCAACCTGTTACGCACAGTTTCCAGAGATCACATGCTATGTGTGATATTTAAATCTACCAACTTGGCTCTGTGCTTGGCTTGTTCTGAACATCCTGCAGACTGAAATTTGTACATTTTGTTGTGATTCCCTGTATTGTAGCTTATTATAGGCAGGGAGTTTCAGTTTTGTGTTCACACTATGCTAATTGTTAATGATGTGAAAAACTGTATGAGCTTATTTTACAGCAAAAAGATTTAAAACTCATTTTCTTACTACTGAATCCTAACATTATGGTACTGTTTTCCGAATAAGTAAAATTACTTCAAAGCATGAAAATAAAGAAGTAAGACACAGGTAAATGTAAGTACAGAAAAGAATAAAGAGTATTAATGCCCGTGACTCGTTCTTTCTGTAAATATTTAAGGAAAAATCTAAATTATATGGATGAGAATTTTCAGTAATTGGTGGGATAAAAATCAGTTTGTTGAAATTTCATTTCCTTCTGGTCTAGTGTAATTTAAACAATTCTGCTTAAAAGTATAAACTACACTGGATATTAGTGTGGGCAAGAGTGTAGGGGCATCCGTTCATTGTGTAGCACAGTGGGAGCAACAGCTGAATGTTTTTGCTTCAGCAAGGGTACTGACAGCACTTTATTTTGCATACCTCTTTCAAGATTAGAAATTGTGGGGAAACGTCTGTGTGTACGCTATGAAAATTAGCACTATATTTTATATAATGCTTATAAGTGGTTACTGAGTGGAGAGTATTTGTTTTCCATCCTCATTTTTCATGGACTGAAATCCCATATAAAATCTGTGAGGTAGCAGAGCACAGCCCTGTTAAAGAAGAGCAGATATTGTGGTAATTCTTATCATGAACCTGAAATGGTACTAGTTAGTGCTTTGCCAAGGGTAAATGAGCACACTTGTAGAATAAACTGCTCAAGGGAGATTGCTTATCATGCTGAATTTTGTATTGTAAAATGCAAAAGAACCGTGTTCATAACAAGGTGGCTGCATTTAATATGTATATTTAATTACACATACAATAACAGACATAATTTTCCATCTTATCTATACTTGCATGCGGTTTTGTGTGTACCAGCAATGCAGGTCATAGAGGGAATGAAGGGACAGACCCTGCAATCAGTGGATCTTCCAACAGAGTGATTAAATTAGTATCAAATTATGCCCTCAGGAGTTTCTAAGCTCATAAATACAGTATGATAAAGCAGTATGGGAATCAGAAAATGCAAGATGGCTTTTGTGTTCAGAGCATCTTTATTTCTTTACCAGTTTTTCTGAATTTCTGTACAGCAGGACTTTCCACAG
>NW_009924860.1:11778-19277 GCF_000696875.1 Nestor notabilis | reverse complement strand
CTGCTGAAGGTGAAAAATTAGGTAGCTGGGTCACCTTACACTAACCATGTTAAAACTAAATGAGGAAGCAAGCACAGAGATTATATTTCAGATATTGCTTCAGGAACTGACTAAACCTTGATTTAATTGAACTCAGTTTAGACTGGTTGAATATTACTGGTGGTGTAATTAAAGGAAGAAGACTGCATCTTACTAATCACTGATCTGTTTTTCTGTATGCCTATTGTACCTGCATGAAATTTATTCTTTTTTGTAGTACAAATGAACTCTCCAGCTAAGCAAAGTCAGTGTTTGTGCCTAGATGATTAAGAATTAACTATTTCATGCTTATTGGAATGGAAAAAATAAGCAGATTGGAGAGTATGATATTACTGGTTAGTAATATCCAAAAAGGGAGGAAAAATATAACCTAATAATCTGCTGTAGTGATGATCTGTTTATTGTGTCCTAACTTGGTTAAAGTCAAGATAAAAACAAATCATTCTGCAGGTCATGTAAGATGCTGGTAAGAAATATAATGGCAGTGTGTACCTTGGCTTTGCTGCTAAGACTTCATTTTTACAAACACTTGGGCATGTGTTCACCTTTTCAGATGTAAATAGCCCCATTAGATGAAATTTGGGTCCAACCGGAGTCAATGGTAAAACCTGTGGCAATTTAAATAAGGCTAGAATTTCATGAATGAGTTCAGTGAGACTACTTGTATACATAAAGTTAAACACATGGCTAAGTGTTTGCAGGATAGAGGGCCTGCAAGGATATGATAATAAGACCCTTGCGGTGCAATTTGAAGTCTGACCTGTCTTGCTGTTGCATGATGGAGAGCCACAGTGAGGAAGTAGGTGAACCTTTTGGGCATAAACAAACACGGAGTATATAAAACATCATAAATAACTACAATTCATAAAATGCTTGGTTGGTCCTAAATAATGAAGCAGTGAAAATCTTTATGGGCTGTGCTTGTTCTTGTAATATATTTTTATTTTATATATTTTGGCACAAATGCATATAAGGAATTAGTATCATTATTATTCTTCGGTATTCAGAAGAACTTGGTAGTGGTAGACGCTTTCTTTTGGAAGGGGGAGGTAAAATAGAAGTTACAGGCTCGCCCTCTCCCCACAGTCAACAGCAGTCCTGCAGTATTTGATAATTATGTCAACTGTTGTAATCATCATGTATATTAATCACTTAATTTCATATCATGCTTGGTAGAGAAACACCGTGGGTGTTATCGTAACTGTGACGGTTCTCACCATCTGAGGCTGTCCTCTCCAGATGTTTCACCGGTTTGCAAATTTGATTTGGAGCTGCATGTGCAGCGGAACAACTGTTGTATACGCTAATAGATACTCTCTTTGTCCAAAACATCTTTGCAGAGCCTAGTTTCACGTTTCTTGTCGAGAAATATTATTTGAATGACTGCCCCGTTAATCCTGTGAGATTTAGATAAGTGCAATTTTCCAGGTTTTTGAGGGAGTCCTAATTTACGTTTCATCACACACAAGCAATTAGCATGAAGTCTTATGACAGCCTGACAGTCCTTTGCACCTATGGAAACAATTACACAACAATGCATGTGCAAATAGCGTTATGGGGTGCCCTTTGTGTGTGCTCACCTGTTTTACCTGGAGCATACTAAAAAGCTTCCTCCTTATTTAATTCTTACTTAAATTCTTATTTAATCTCGACCTGCTCTATTGCACAGTGAATTTGCTTGAAGAGAGAAACACTAAGGTCTTAAGCAAATAATAGCAACTATTCATTCAGTCTAAATTATCTCATTTTTGCATACTGTTGAGGCTATTTTTTCACCTGTGGATGGCTTTAAATAAAAGGAACATGACTTCCCCCCCCGCCGTGAGGTTAGACTTAGGCTGCAAACTTTCTTTTTGTCTTTTGTCTCTCTCTTTACAGGTGGGTGCAGAACCTTGTCTTTTCTCCAAGTTGGGGACTGATATTGCCCATGTGTTTGGAGAGTATAGGGGAACATGCCAGCTCCATTATCCTGCTGATTGTGCAGTCCAGTTGTTGCTGGGGAATAGACTGGGAAGACTTGGTGTAGTGAGCAAGCAGGAAAAAAAGTAAAGCAGCAAGGCAGTAGGAGGTGCAGCACAGGTACAAAGCTCCTCTCCTCAGCTGTTGTGTGCACAGGTGTCTGGGGCAAATACTTCCTCACTTACTAGTGTTCGTTGTTTTTTAGATGTTTTGGTCTGTTAATATGCTGATGCAGTTCCATTTGCTTCAGTTACATTATCCCAGTGGGTAGGGAGTGGTACTTTAGGCTGCTTTCAGGAGCACTTGAGATTTTTCTGCCCCAAGGAGCTTTTGGACTGAAAGGTACAAGCAGAGCAATACATGGAAAAGAGGCAGTGCTTGGAAAAGAGGCATGGTATGCATAGTGGTCCTGTGTGCTAGAGACTATGTTTGCAGGTACAAGGGCCATCTAAATGTTACGGTGATAGTGAAGGAAGGTCTGGAGAAAGAAGGAAGACAGAAGGCATAACAGGGCAGGGTGAAATGAGATATGACCCTTGGCGGCTCTTAGGTGCGTGTGATGCAGAAGATCCAAATCCAGTACACAAACTGGGAGAAAAATTGCTCTCAGTAAATGCTGCTAGTGCATTTTCTGAAAGAGAAATTATCCCTAGACTTTGGCAGTCCCAACTGTTTCTGTTGTAGCAAGACAGGGTGGGTCAAACTGCTTAAGCCAAGGATGTGTGCCTCACTGAAATCTGAGATAGATCACACCACCATCAGCACCATCAACAGCTGTGAAAGGAGTGACCATTAGTAGCATAAATGGGGATAAGCACCCTGTGCTGATAATCTGGTCACAGTGTACCAGGGAAGCATGTCTAGAGAGGTCTCCCTGGATTTCACTCCTGTCTTTCACAAGTTTTCAGCTTGCTTTTCTAACCTGTTCTCTCTCCATCTCCCTGGGTGGTTTTCTTCTCTCATGTTTCCTACAATGGAAAGCTAATAAGACATATACAGAAAACAGACACTGGAACCAAAGTAGGAAAAATGAGCAATGGCTTAGTTAATATGGTTAGGCCCATTCAAGGAGAAAGTCACAATGCTTACTAAAAAAGAGATAAATTGTTTGGGAAAGGAAAAGGAATAAAACAATGTAGCTAAAGATAGAGGCTTAGCTGTGGCTGTGCAAAAACTAGATTGCTGCAGAAGCTACAGTTTTGTGGCTGCCTTGTTTGGCTATTCCTCACACTAAGTCGTAGTTTGGGACAGACGATGATGATGCAAAGCACTGCTGCTTTAAGCTGGTCCTTGCCAAGGCTGCTGTGTGGCTAATGAAGCACTAGGTTTTAACCTGCTCTTGGCAATAGTGGTTTGGCTGGAAGGCCGAGCTGAACTATCAGCAGAGACAATACTATACTATTTTTAGGGCTATGTATATGAAGAAATAGTTGATGATAAAAAGCTATAGAAACTCTTGGAAAGTGGTACTGTGCCTTGTGCTTTGAATACTTTGAAGAAGTTTTCAAATCCCTCTCAACATGAGAATTGACTGTGAGTTTCAAACATAGCATTGCACAGCATGTGGCATTAATTTATTACCCCATATTAGATTAAATGTTATGAATTAAACAAGTATTCTTCTCCCTGTATTTGCTTAGGTTATTGCTATAGAAGACAAACATGCATCTTTAGTTCCAGGTAAATAGTCTTTTTTCTATCTTTTTGGACTTCATATTGTTTACTCCCATGTCTTAACTTAAAGGAGAAAGGAAAACTTAGTTTTTATATTTAATAAAATAAATGATTTGTAAGGACACATGATACTCCCAGGCCTCCAAGACTTGTGGTCTGAAACTGGAAATGTGGCCACAACCAATGTAATCTCTGACCAGCTCAATGTGGAGTTTTACTGAAATGTTTCATGGCTGCTTTCAGGAATGTTGAATGAAACTTTAAAAAGTTTCCTGCATTTCTCTACATGTCACCTGACTTTTGATGCTGGCACAAGCTCGGTAGAAATGCATTATGTAATTAGACTGCTGTCAATTTATCATGAAAAACAGAATAGCGATACTTGCTGCTTCATGTATCTTCCTCTCTCAACCTAAAGCAGGAAGAAAATACACAAAGATTTTTATGCTAGCATTGTTTGTTTTTTAATATGCCATTTTCTTAGATGGGGGAATGCTTTAGTAGTGCTAATGGCTATGCCTGTGTTCACCTTTAGCTGATATGGCATTTCTTATAGTACATCTATATTCTGTGCATGGTGAGATCGGGATTTGTGCATAGAGCAGAAGTGGTCTGCAAATGGCATGGGAGCAGCCTGCTCGCACAGGTGAGCCAGTAACAGCTACCTGGAAAGCTGTCTTGGAAGTCTATTCCGGTAGTAAGTATATAGTAGCAATATTCAGAAGGCAATAAAAAGACCTATTATATGTGAAAGTAAAAAAATATATAGTGAGCATTCAGGAGTGCTAATACTTTTCAAAGCATGATTTAATCACTTGCTTTGTTTAACTGTCTTAAGTTTAAGTGGCAATAATACTCTATTTTCAAGGAGATTTAACTAAAGTTTTGGAGACCCTGCAAATACGAGGGACAACTGCAATGTCTGTCCAGCCTAATAGAGGAATAAAAGCAGGAAATCATCCATGGTTATAGCTGACATATGGTCAGCACATACTCTTGAGTTCCTGAGGTCTAAATATACTTGCAGAGTCTGAGCTGAAACATCGTGTTTTTGTCTCGGTGTTAATCTCAGTTACTTGGATTTAGATATTTCTGGCATATGCTAGAGTTGTGGCTCTGTCTTCAGGGCAGACGCAGCCAGAAAGCTGAGATGGAGACCAGTACCACCATTACTCAATAAATGGCTTATCTGCAGTATGGGTGGTTCAAAAATATAAACTATATCCTTTCTGATGTATTATCATAACTTGAGTTTTGAAGCAGTCAGATCTTTCTAGAGTTGGGTCCTTGCTCTCTGAGAGACTATACAAATGGAAACTGTCCCAGACCTAAAGTGCTTGTCATTCAGGCTCTTATTCTGGAGCAAATACCCCACCCAAAACTAACATACTTCATATCTACCCCTGCCCATTTTATATTTTACTTAGTTGGATTGCTTATATAAACCTGAACATTGGTATGGTTGTCTTATTTTTTTAAGAACATAAAAATCTTAGAGATTTTGCTGATGGTTTATTTCTGATTACTTCATGCTGTGGGTATTGATGAGGTAATGGAAATCTGTATCTGGAATGTTGGTGTGGGGAAAACAAATTATGTGCAATATATTTCATCAACTGTAATTAAAGGAATGACTATTACAATCAAAATTTAATTGTACTTAATAAAGGATTGCTTTTTGTTTTTGGTAATGTGTCCAAATTGTGCCCTTACAACTTTACCTTTCTGTTTGAGAAAGCTCTTGGGAAACTATATTTTGCTTCTTCAGTGTACCTGTTCCCAGAAGAAAAGGGGATTCAATGCTTTTTTAGGGTAGTTACATTTCTTAAATCACTGAACCAAAGTGCTGTGGTTAATGTTAATAAATACTTACTGTGGTTTTAAGCTTAGAATGATCAGCAGTTCCAAGACCTAGTCTGTAGATTTACCCGAGGTGGTAGCGTGAGGCTTCAGAGTGATACATTTGAAGTTGTGTTCATCCATTGATTTACTGAATAAAATTTCCACCTTTCTCTAAGACTTGCCTGTAGCCTTAGCTAGGCAGATAATTTATGCATATTTTTAAGTGGTATTTTACTAAGTCTTTTCTTTTTTAATTGCTTTAACATTACTTTCTTCTGTGTGCTGGGTTTGGGATGTTTTTTCTTCCTCTTTTTTATCTTCCAGTCCTAATCACCTAGTGTTAGAAAAACTGTTGTTTTCAATATCAAACAAAATCCAAACTCTACCAGAAAAGAACGTTGGGAACAAAAGCAGTTTTGCATCATCACAGACCATGAACTCTGAAAGTAATACAAGCTCAACTAATCTTCTTTGCATGTCAGTATTAAATTTTTTCCCTTTCCTGTATTTCTGTTTGTTCAATTTATTTATTTATTTTGTTTGCTATGCCTGTATCGGCTTCTTCTTTCCTGCCTCACAACTAGGTTACACCTGCTGTGGGCTGAGGACAAACCTGCTTGGAGGTTGTACAGTGTCTTGCAGGAGGGTGGCTTCACTGATGGGTTGTATTCTTTAAATGTTGTTACTCTGTTCTCTGAACCTGTTCTTTGTTTTGCTGATTCTTATAACTCATGTAACCTGCTGCCTCTCACTTATGTAAGTATTTGGTAAGGAAGAGTGTCAGGATTTTATGTTGGTGAATGCTAGTAACAGTGTCTCTTCTGTATTACATGAAGTTCTTGAACACAGCATAAAATAGAAAAATAATAGGAAACAGTGGTGCATATGTAAAATATGTGCTGCTCGTGAATTCTGTTCATGAGCTGCTTGCTGTACACCCTCCAGGACACCTTTGCCAGCAGGGCAAATTTGTAAGGTTCTGATCATCAGGGCCACCTTTAGATTGGTAGTATTGTCACGGCAGTCCCAAGGATATGCTGGTTTCCCAAGACTGGTTGCTGCGTGATGGCCTCTCTGAAGGTGCTTGGCTTTTCCTCCCCTGCCTGCTCTGCTCAGATAATCCCGCAGCAGCTGTTTGTGTTTCCCTTTGATTTCTTTGGCTTCAGCAAAGCTGCAGGGATACTAGAAACCTGGCCCTGACCCTTGCTGAGCTGATAGAGATAAGAACATCATTGCCTGTGAAACCTACATGCCGTTGCCCTATTTCAGCAGAGTGAATGTTGGGGATTTGTTTTCCAAGGATGTGCTCCCCGCCACCATAGCTGATCCCAGGGATGACAGCTGTGTGTGCCCTGTCCCCGGTGTCCCTGTGGGTGGGGTATGGATTAGTGATACGCTATCAGCAGTCCCCTGTGATTGCATTCCTCCTTGTGAGAGCTGAAAGGAGAAAGTGGGTGTTTGTAGGTCAGATTATGCTCAAATGTGATTGGGACCTGCCGTCTGTGGTGGTGTGATCTACTGCAGAAAGTGTCATCTGTGGAGGTCTGTGGGGGAGCTGGGATCTAGTCAGTAACGAGATCAAAAATACAGAGCTGCCAAGTTGGTCCTATGTTATTGGGGGCTGTTTGCCAGGCTCAGTGGAAAAAAACATCCCTTATTTTAAATGTCTCACTGTCTGTGAAGTAAACATGTGTCTTAAGCTTTCCTCTTTATTTTTACCTTCAGCATGGATTTGTGAGCTACACATGCTTTGGAAGGGTACTCTGCAGTTGATTCACCTCTTTTCCTACAAAGCATCTTCAATGAACTGATTTACAAATGACTTAATGTATAATCTGCAGTGTGAGGAGGCTGATAGTAAGAAGGGTAGGGGTCATCTCACGTGATTAAAATATTCTCTAAATACTGATAGAGAGTTTGAACATACACCATTTGGATTAACTGCATTCACTTCATAAATGTACCTGGTTATCTGCTAAAATATT
>NW_009924860.1:0-11747 GCF_000696875.1 Nestor notabilis | reverse complement strand
CCCTACAGGTAAAAAACCTAATGTTCTCATTCCAGATTAATATGGATTAATTTTTATTAACACAGTCTACTTTCTCTTTTAGTTTTGATTTAATGCTCAACTCTCCTAGGTAGACTCAGTAGTTTCAGCATTTGAACCTAGTATGTGAGAGCTTTTAAAGCATATAGGTATTGCTCATTTGCCGTTTCTAGAGCTTCCATGTCATTCTGTTTAATAATAACATTTTTTTAAAGCCTAGAAATGTAGAGGGATGATACAAAGGTTATCCCTTATTATTTCAACCTCCTCTTTGAGGAGCTGAACTTTGCATTAACCCCACAACCCTACAGCCCCTCTAAACTGCTAACATGCAGCAATAATCCCAGCATAACTGCTGAAGGGTACATGTAAAAGACTTACAAATGTATTTCTGCACAGATTTGTGAAGTCATGAGATTAAAAACGTATATTCCTTGCTTGGTTTTTGCCATTATCAAAATGTCAAGATCGTGGCTTTGTTACTATGCAGGTGGTGTAAAGCTGGGCTGTGACCCTTCCACGAGGCGTCAGAAATTGCTTTCTGAAAGCGTTTTAAGCTCTGAAGTCACTTGCTCTTTGTCCTGATGCTGGCGGTGCCGATCTGACAAGCTGCGGGTAAAGGCAGCGGCTGGAGGGTCCCCATTCATGATGCTGCTGGGGACCTTGGGCAGCCTAATCCAAAACCCGCGCATGGGCACCTGAGCTGCTGGTTCCCCCTGTAAGAATTAGTACTAAGTGCTTTTTGCACAGTGTTATGAATGCCATCCTATCAGTGTTTAAAAAGCAGAGTGAAACAGAGCCCTTTGTGATTGTTCACTCCTTTGTGTGCCTCATGGATTCCTAATCAAAAACCACCCTGATGTGTCTGTTCTTTTCCCTTCTTTTAAAGCAGACAGAAATGTGGATTTATATATTGGAAAGGAAAGTCTGTCTTTTATCCCTTTCCATTTTCATATTAAAAAATAGGAAAGAAGGAGACACAGATTCAGTGTTTGTATTAATTTTTCCCTGTTCTTGAAAAGGGCTTTTTCACATGTTGTGTGTGTAACTTCGAGCATGCTGCACTGTGACTGTGGGAGTTGTGGATGGGAATTAAAATCTGATCCACCTTTAACATTTCTTTACTCAGCCTAGTTAAGCTTTACTCTGCTAGGAAGACCTGCAGGTCTTCCAGATTTACAGCCTCTAATCCAGGGCAATTTTCAGGCATTCCAGTTTGTGGTATTCCTTATTTGCCCAAATGTTAAACTTTTTATATCCCTTTATATTCCTCCTGTTTGAGGAGATAATGTACAGCTTTATGTTTATCCAGTTTTTTCTATGGTCTTGCATTGTGGTTTTCTACCTTCCTCAAATTTTTCTCCCTTACTGTCAAAAACCTAACTGGTAATTCCCTCTTTTTTTACAGCAGTTTTGAAAATGACCCTGGAACAAATAATGACACAAAAGTGCTGTTGGTCAGGCAGCTTTGCCTAAGTCTTTGCATTCAGGATGGGCCCTGCTGGCTGTAATGGAGGCAAATCTACTGGCAAGTGCTTCAAGGGCAATATATATATTTTCCCCCTCTTCTGCAAGTATTTTCCAGATTTGATATTTACTCAGGTATTTCTCCTTTGTAGTGGTTTTAGTTTTGTACTGCTGATCAGTATTACTGACAATGCAACACATGATGAGATCTGCTTAGTTTTAGGATATTTTTGTGAATAGTTGACTGTATCGTTGCAAGATCAGCCCTTTGCAGCGTGCCTTCGTTTGTTTGTTTGTTTGTTTGTTTGTTTGCTTTACCTACCAAGACAACAGGCTAAGCACAATTTCAGCTTTAAACTTGTGCCAGTTATATGCACAGATGGAGAAAACCTGTTGCATACCTGTGCTTCAGGGTGGGTGTTCCCCCAGTACAGATGTGCATAAGCAGAAGGAACATTTACATTTGCTTAGTTTTGAGTTTTGTTTCAAATTCTGCTTCTGAGGACCTTCTCTCTAACTTTGTGGTGTTTGTCTCCTGAATAGGTGTGTAAAAGAACCAGGAGGTGAATTAGTGGTTTCACAATAATGTACTTTCAACTGAGTGGTATTGTAAGCTCTTAAATTGTGTGTGATCTGTTTGGTGTTTCAAATGCATTCTAGAAGAGATACTCAGCAGATGTATTGTAACTAGACTTTATTGGAAAAGGTTACAGTCTGGAGAGGAATGTCCACTCTGTTCTTTAAATCTCTTTCCATTAAAAGTTTCCTTTGTTGCCAAGGAAATAAAGCAGTGATTATGTTGTAGGGCTGACAGTTCTAATGATTCATATTCCCAGAAAAAGACTAACCTTGTTAAACTATTGAGGATGATGTAAAATTCAAGGACTGTTATTATTTCGGTGGGACTAAAATACAAATTTCCTCCCAAACCCTTTTCTCAAGGGGGTAGGTGAAAGGACCCCATATTTTATGGATTTTGGTAATTGTAGCAAGTAATTAGGCACACTCTGCTCCTCTGGTGACATAAAGAGCTCCACAGACTTTTAAGTTGGGCTGCCTTTACTGAGGATTAAATGTGTTGGGGTTCTCCCTGCTGCATTCCCTGCTGCTACTTTTTATTGCACCTTCAGCATTGTAGGTCTTCACTGGGAAGAGGAAGGGTCTGTTACCCGTACCCCATTCATAACTGTCTTGTTCTTGCTTTACCTCTTCATAGCAAGGTATGTTATTTCCATCCCTCTCTTTTTTTCCTTTGATCCATATGCTTAGGAAATAAGACAGAGATTGTGGTTGCTCTTTCTGTTGCAGTTACTTGCTCTTTCTGTTGCAGTTACTTGCTCTTTCTGTTGCAGTTACTTGCTCTTTCTGTTGCAGTTACTTGCTCTTTCTGTTGCAATTACTTGCTCTTTCTGTTGCAGTTACTTATGATGCTTGCTTAAGGGCCATTGGACTTGTAGTTTTACTATGTACACTGGGAAGGACCAGGAAGCAAACAGGTATCTTCACTCATGGTAAAATGATGTTAATTCAAATATTGGTCACTTTTACGAATCTTCTAATTTGGAACATCAGTGTAAGACTCAGGAGTGAGCAATTTCCAGTGAGACCAAGATGCTGCATCTTCATCCTCTAGCCACAGCTGTTTCTAAGAAAGAGAGAAGTGATATTTTCCCTTACTTTTGAAGCTGGCAAATGATGATGGCCATTAAATTGAATAAAGATGAAACCCAAGTGGAGGCAGTCTGAATTCTATTTTTGTTTTTATGCTATGCTTGTACTTGGTACACTTTTGAGCAGGTGGTCCTGAGTGGTATCAAATACCAAGAGCTTTTGAGATTCATGGAAAACATTCTATTAGTATGTATTAGTATTAAAATGTCGCAACAAAGCATGTTATCTGCGACTCTGTGAGGCAAGAGGGAATTTTTTATTTTATTATGAATGATGCCAACTGCACCACAACACTGCATTTGAAGCTTATTAGCAACTGCACTATCTTGCTGTGTAGCCTGTTTCTGAATGACGTACTAATAGTATGAGCAAGATTTATTTTGCCCATCTTCTTAAAATATTTAGGTCTAGTGGAAAGTGGTTATGGGGGAGAGAACGTTGCTCAGAGGAAACAAAGATGGGCAGCTCCCGCAGGGTCAGTGTATTTCCTTATGAGAGACACTTCTCCCCTTCTCTGTCTCCATTCATAATGGTTAAGTGTTTTAAATTGAATGTTTACTTCTTCTACATGTATGATACAATTCTCTCCTTTAACTTGAGAGTAGTTATTATTAATAACCTTTGGAAATAATTATCTTGTGGTAAGGAGTGAAAACTGACTCCTTGGTTTAAATATCCAAGATTTCAAAGGTGGCCAGATTGCCTGGCTAAAATAGAATGCATCAAATGCATCAAGGTAACTTTTTTTTTTTTTTTTTTTTTTTTTAAATCTTCCTTTGCCTGTAATACTTCGTTGGAAGACTATCATGTAGAAAGATAAGCTAGAGAGGCTGGTGTTATAGCTGATATACTGTATATACAAATACCAGGATTACTAGAAAAAAAAATCATAGCAAAATCAATGGCATATCTTTTATCCTGCTTCCTTAGCCCTTGTTTTCGTGTTAAAAAAACAAAACAAAACAACAAACCCTACTGCTATTAGTTCTGAGATAGAGTTTCAGCTGATGAAAGTTAATATATAGCTAGTAAACAGAATTAGGCTGACTCACAGCAGAGAAAGATGTTCCATATTTAAGCTTTCAGATGCAGGAAGAAGGCAGACTGATTTTTTTTTTTTAAACTCAGCTACAATTACGACAAATTTAAGAAAGAAAAATGTTTTGTAAATACACGGAGAATTCATGGGGTTGTCTTGTCCTAGCCATGCAGGAAGAAAGAGACATGATGCAAGTAATGTAGTTAAATTAGGTCATAGCATGAGCTTTGGGGATTGCTAGTAAATAATTCGTGCAGTGGAGGAAAGCTTCCTTCCTTAATTGTTTCCACCTGGTAGCAGGCTATTGTCAGACCAGGGACCTCTCTGCCCCTTTGAGCAGGATTTTGAATGAGAAATATACAATGCATAGCAAGTAAATACTGTTTGGATAATAACTAGTTCTGCCTGGCTTCATTTTACAAAGCTGTTTGGAAATGTGATAGATCAGCATTCTCCTTTAGGAATACATGCTTTCCCACTGTGGTCTCATCTGGGAGAGTGTTTTCGTGGATTTTTGGTTTTGTGTCGCTGCTTCTGCTACTGCATGAACCTATGGTATGATTGCAAAGATCAGTATAAGGATGTGAAGTGTTACATCAACCTGTTGAAGAACTGTGACTTCTTTGTTTTAGAAAAGACAAAATAGAAGACAAAAGAAGTAGAGAATCCTTACTTATACTCTTAATTTAGTTACTAGGAAGGAGATGAATACATTAATTCTATGCATTTGCCTTGCCTAACAAAAAAAAAAAAAAAGAGGAGGAAAGAGAGGGCTTGCATGTGAAGTGAATCACTACACTACCTTGAAAAAATCATGATGAATTCTAATGCTAGCACTCACTGTTTGGAAATCAGCTTGTCTCATCTAATGCAGCTTCTGCAATTGCTCAGAAATTCAGACCAGTTTTAGTAGCCAAAGGCTAGAATCTGAAAGTCCTTCCATTTGTAATCTATACCTCTTTAGAAGTGTACTTGATTTCTGCTTTCAAAGTCTAGAGGACTTAGAAGTGGAGTGGGATAAGCTTTCATCAGGAATCAACTGAAATGTGTTTCAAGGCCAATATATAGGATTACTGCAGACTGCCGGTTTACACCTATTGTAGTTTCACAGTTGCATTTTATTTCTCTGAAATGATGGTACTGTAACCTAATTAATAGTTTGCTGTATTCGTTGATGGACTTGGGAATCAAAAATTCAAGATTAAATTACAGCAATTAAAATGTACCAGTAATGAGACTTTCTATTCCCTAGATGTGTTACTAAATGCAATCACACCAGTTACAGACATCCCATTGCTTGTGTTGGACGGATAGCTTTGTCACGATTGAACACGCACAGTTGCTGAACACCTACCATCCCTTACATGAAGCAGGAGGCAGGCAAATGTGAACTGCTGGGGAAGCATCATCTGCTTTGGCTTCCCTGGCTTCCAGGAGTTTCTTGATATTAGTTGTGGAATATGAAGCAGGGGCAAATCTGCCTCAGTATGTTGGAATGAGATTACATATTTCATTAAAGTCTAATTTGTTTTTCATGTGGAAATATCAGAGGCTTCGGCAATTATCATACTTGTAAGACTGGGAGAAAGATGCTTGCATGGAATCTGACTAACAAGACTTGTCAGGGATCATGATTGTGGTGGACCTAGAAAACCTTTTGCAACAATTATGCAGTGATACCACTATATAATCAGTTGGAGATAATGGGTATGCTTTTTCCAAAGCTTTTTTCACAGCTTTGCTTCCTCTGCCTCCCTGGGGGCATTCTGAGACAGCCCCAGGCGCTGCCCCAGAGAACATACACAAAGGATCAATGGGTAGGCAGGAGGAGGGGTGCCGGCCTTTTGACAGAAGGGTAAGATTCTAGTTTTTCAGACTTGCTTTTCTTGAGATGGGAAAGATTTTAAGGACCAAAATCTTGCCAGGTGCATAAATGCCTCGTTTTGGAGACTGGATTAAAAGTGTGCCTTAGATCTCAGGTTCATGACCTAATCTAGGAATTAAATTGAGCCCTGTAACTTGCATGCTAAATTCTGAAATTCTTACCAGATGGAAAAAAAAGGAGGAAGTTGGAGAGTAAGAAATGCCAAATAACCTTTAAAGTGGCACCACATTTCTCTTTATTTTGAGTAGTGGATTAAGACTCTGAATCTTAAATTGTAATGAAAAAGGAATTTGTGGCTCACAGTTAACATTGTTAGGAAAGTTGTGGATGTGTAAATGACAGAGTTCAAGACTGACAGAAAAAAAAATCTGAAATAGCAGTACAGACATTTTTAGGAGGGTGGGATGGGTGATGGAAAGTGTGTGGGGAGCTCTGTGGGAGAATGTGATTTCTGCTTCCAGTCTACGGAAGTGGTTAGCAGCTGCTTAACTGTTTTTAATTGACAAGGTTCGCATCTTAAGAGTTCTTAATCACATGCTTGTATTTCGTTGGGCTTGGCTTTTTCTATACAGTATAAGAAGCCTGACATATCTCTTCCACCACGGTGGCAGAAATCAAATTGCATCAGAACAATCAGACATTGTGAAGTGAGTTGTTATTGAAGTCTCTTTGCCAGAGACACAGCTCTTTCTCAGCATATGTTATCACAACAGCTACAAGCCTCAGTAATGCTGCATGGGAAAGAATGAATTATCACTGAATTACTATTCGAAAGAGCAATAAAATCTAAGTGAACACCATCTTCAAAGAAGCTGAAGTAAAACTTGACTGGCACTTACTGCCTTTTGGGTGTATTCACTTTTTTTCATTCTTCAACATGGCTGGCCTGAGGAAAAAAATCCTTAAATATGCAAAGACCACTTTCAAAGACGTTGTTACTGGACCAGATAGTCTGTTCTATGCATATGGAAATCCAGTATGCCATTGCATGTGTTTGTGCTCATCTGTATGTAAAATATCTTCGTAAGTTTTATGCAGTTCTTAGTCCACAGTTGCTGTTGCAATCTCTTGATTTTCACTTGGTATCAAAGAAGTAGTTTTGTCTGTGTGCTTGCAATGCTAACTAAAACACCCCTAGCGATGTTTTGGTTTTTAACAATACAGAGATAATTTAATGATTTTAAAATATATCATCATTGCTATTTACAAGATATGTTGGTTCAGCTAAAAGATAAGGGAAATATTAAAAATACTTTGGAAATACGCATTTGAGAAATATTTTAAGTGGTGATAACTCTTTACCTGGAGTATATTGGTTTCCAGATTTTCAATAACCTTTGGTCTGATCCCTCCACAAACAGCTGAACTTCACTAGCAGCAGAGTTTTTCAAATGCATTGCCATGCTGTACATGGATTCCTGTATTGTGATACTATTGCCTCCAGTAATTTCTCTAAAACCATATTCCATATCTCATATTCTTGGCTAGTAATTTAACCAATCTCCTCGGTAAATGTGATCTTTTTGTTTCCACTTCATTGCTGTTAGTGTAGCTATGCAATTGCATGGCCTGCTTAATTTTATGGTTTATGGACAATCTCTCTTCAAAGGATTTGGGAATCCCTTTACCAATTAGATAACATCTATTTTGCCATTACTCTCATGTAATTGTGTATGATAACATAAAACTGAGACTCCTAAAGCAATTTGATTATTCTTTCAAGATTAGAAGTGTTACCATAAATCCTTGTTGACGGTGGAATGGAAACAGCATGGTTTTAGCAGCGAGGTGAGTGTATCACTGCTCCAGCATTCTCCAAGTGCGCTATGAAATGGTTTCCTAGAAGGGAACTATTATAGATACTGTATGGCCTTATGGTATGTGATTTTTTTTTTTTTTTTTTTTTGTGGAAACGATTTCTTGTAGAAGTGATGGCTTTGTATCTCTTACTAGGTAAAAGCATTTCTGTTCTCTTCTGGAGAGCAAAGATGTAATGAGAGAATTTTGTGGTGAGGCCTTTGCCTTCATGCTGTGGGAAGATGAGGTGAGGATGTGTGCTGCAGAAGAAAGGGGAATGGGCAAAGTCCTTTTAAGTTCTCATGTACTATAGTGAGGGAAAAGAAAGTTTGCAGTGTATAGCATGAGGAATGCACTTGACCTTAATGATGCTCATGTTGTTACAGAGTTAAGACAAAGATGCCCTTTTGAATGTAAGCATTTTCAACCTTTAAGTTTCACAGTTGGTGTAAACGGAAGGAAGCTGCATGTGGATAATTAATTAATTAGCAGAGAATATAATTGTGACTTCTGTCCTTGATGTACCGTCGAGCACTAATAGCGACAGCCAGAAGAATGCTCTTACAAACATATCCTGTCTGAAACTTCATGGCTGGGCTTCAGCTTATCTTTAGCATCTGTGTTATGTGTGTTGGGTGGATGCCCAGGTTGTCAGAAATGTTGATGACTGCTCTCTGTGTCTTCATCACAGCATCAGGAAACCAAATTAGAGATCGGGAGGCCAGACCAGTTTTCTGGCTTTTCCCCCTGCCTTGCTTTTGCTTTTGGTGACTGAAGGCACCCTTGATTATAGCTGCAGTCTGTGCTCTCTGCTGTCAGAAGAGGTGTGCTTGCTTAGCAGGGAAGGTAGCAACCTGATTCCTATTTGCTGCCTCCTGGAGGTGACAGGGACCTCCAGAAGAGGTGGGACAAAAGAAAGTCAATAAAGAGGTGAAAAGCCCTTTTAAAAATAAACTGAGTAGCTAAAACTCCCCAAAGAATTAAACTATTTGCAGGACATGATGAAAGTTTCAACATTTGCATAATTACATTAACATGTGTAAATCAAATGCGTTTCTTGCCTCAGAGTGAAACTGGTTTTAAATATTCTATGAAATTTTTGTTTAATATTTGATAATGAAAGAATTTTATTAGAGCGTGTAATTGAG
Organism: Nestor notabilis; assembly: GCF_000696875.1. NCBI lineage: Eukaryota > Metazoa > Chordata > Aves > Psittaciformes > Psittacidae > Nestor > Nestor notabilis. The sequence continues at coordinate 2,722 of NW_009924860.1, read as the reverse complement.
TTGGATTCATGGATAAACAAGTTAAAAGTTATTTCCATCTGTGTTTCTTGTTCCACATAAATCCCCAATTTTCTATGCTCTCTTGAGTACCCTTAGCACTTTAGAGGTAAAACCTTTATATTACCTGACATCACTTCTCAGTGAAAGCAGTTTCTAGTATTAAAGAATCATTCCTTCTTCAGTAAGAACATTGCTTAATTAAAATCCTGTCTGTAAATACTAATTCATACTTCCAGGTTACTTCCAGGTATGCCTCTAATCTTGTTGGTATAGAAGAGTGCTTAAAGACCAAAACCAAAGAGGACATTTCTAGAGGGACTGTGTTCCCAGCTATGTTACCTGAGGATAATTTCATCTTTATCACTTAGGACTCGATGTCCTTGACACATGCCAGTAGCATTTTCTTCCAATTTTGTTTTGTTTTGCAAGACTGTTAATTGATGTATTCATGCTTTGTGAAATGCTAGGCATAGATCTGTTGCATATTATGTTTTAGCAGGCTTCTGCTATTTTGGCAGTGTTGTCACCACCAGTAGTGTAAGATTGATATGAAATCGCATCTGTACTATGACAGTGGGTAGCGCATCCAATTTGAACATGAGGAGCTAATCCCTTTTTGTTTAGAACTGGGGGAATACAGCCTTTTCCGAAAGAAGACCTGATCACTTAGAACGTTAATTACCTTCAAAATATCTTGCATGAACACAGCTTGATAATTATGCAGATTTAATCAGAAAAAAAAATGTGTTTACCTCCTTGATACAGGAAGCCTTGCATAGTTCTTGAGTAAAAAGATTTATATCACACTGTCCATCAAGCTAGACTTCCGTGGATTGTTCTGAGTTGCAAGCACAGGGATCAGCTTTGGAAATTGTGGGTAGTTTCACAACTGCTTCAAAGGTAGCTTGCAAATGAAGTGGTAAATTTTAGTTAAGGAAGATACATCAAAGGTTTATGTGCTTAAAGCAGTCTTGGGATTGCTAAACTCTGTTTGGGGATAAGTCCTTGCAAATGATAAAAAAGTTAATTCTTACCAGCAATTTGCATTGATAAGGCAAGCCAGATCCTTGCCAGTGTATCATATTGCCACTGTTCAGTATGGAAGTATTTGAAAGTGCCTTGCTAGGAATTCATTGGTGTGGTGTAGTCTCTCAGTCATCCTTTGGAAATTGTGCTTACTAAGCACAATAATGTTCTTGGTGAGGAGAAATAACATGCTATCAGGAAATAACTGAAGAAAAGTGTATAGTATACTATATACAAATTGTAGGGAGAAGCAAATTCTTGGCAAGAAATTTACGAATGTTGCCATTTAAGACTGTAAAGGTTCAAACACTTCTCTTTTCCCCCTCTCCATACCTCCCTCCCCCACAAGAGGGAAAAGAAACACTTGCTTCTCAAAAACTGTTAAATGTTTTGTCCCATTTTGTGAAGTAATGACTCTTGCTGTTGACTCTCAACTGGTGAATGTAAGATCTCACTTCTTGTGGTTATGGTACTTAAGATACTGTGTACTCTACATGTTAGTCACAGAATTTCCTATCAAGGAAGTCAGCAAATGAGGAGATAAAGCTGTGCTTAAAACGTAAAAAAATTGATTGTAGACTCATTTATCTGACTGCTGCAGTACACACTGCATTAAAATACATAATGAGTAACTACATCATGGTTCATGTAGAGTTTAACATTCTTAGGTGAGGCTTTTATCAAAGGCATTAAAAGAATGAATAGCTATCGTATGTATAAATCATGTGGATAAGTAGAACATAAAGCAGAAGTATGCTGCACCCCTTAGTGGCTAATCAGCAAAGGATAACAGTATACTTCCCATGGAGGATGATATAGTTACCCCTTCAGTCCTGTGCTGAATCTTCAAGCTTCAAATTCTATTTGTTTATATAAAACATTTTATTTATTGTCTGAATTTGACATTATTACATGAGAATAATGTGATGTTTTCTCATTAATGACCAGTGCATAAAAACAGTTAAGAGTACAGTGCTGTCTCTGTATTTATTCTCTCCTCCCTCCCTTTTTTTCCTTCTAATTTTGTACTGGGTAAGAAAAGATCTGATTAACTTGTCTGGTGTGTGCTTGGACAATTAAGACACTTCTGGTGGAGTTTAGAAATAAGAGAAAGCGCATTAAAAGCATGCATGGATGGTTAACTGGTTTTCCAAGACATGCTGAGAACAATGAAGTGGCTATAGTAATGTATTTTCATCTCCTTTGCTTTGGATTAGGGAGCTGTGACCTTTATTTTTGATCAGTGAACTTTCAGCTGTCCTTCATGTTTTGGTCATTGAGTTTAATCAAGATCTAGATTTTGGTCTAGATTTGTATGTTACTGTACTATTGTACTGAGTTCGTTCTTAAATCTATGCAGTAACTATGAAGTTACTGCAAGGAAGGAGTGATTTATTTGTTAATGCTACTCCTTACCATAGCTAGGTGGTCTCTACCGCTATGTATGAGTGCAAAAAATAGCTTGTATTTGTCTGTAAAGTCTGAAAGAGAATCTGCAGATCAGTTCTCAGAAGCAGCTCTTTTGCTAGCTGTTAACATTGACTGTGTCTCCAGGTGAAGCACCCAAAAATCAGTCTGCTTGGAAGGGGACTGGACTGTTTGATTCTGAACTTTTCATCACTTTGGAATTTACCTGATTTCTTTTTCCCTTTGACTGGTGTGAAATAGTCCTGTCCTGGGTTCAGCTACAGCAGTC
>NW_009924859.1:0-1605 GCF_000696875.1 Nestor notabilis | reverse complement strand
GAGGTGAAAGAAAAAGCCCCCAAGAAGCGGGCGACTGCAGCCAAACCTAGGAAGCCAGCGGCCAAGAAGCCAGCCAGCGCTGCCAAGAAGCCCAAGAAAGCTGCGACGGGAAAGAAAAGTCCTAAAAAAGCTAAGAAGCCCGCGGCTGCTGCAGCCAAGAAGGCGACCAAGAGTCCCAAGAAAGCAGCCAAGGCAGGTCGCCCCAAGAAGGCAGCAAAGAGCCCCGCCAAGGCTAAAGCAGTGAAGCCCAAAGCAGCTAAGCCCAAGGCAGCCAAGCCAAAAGCAGCCAAGGCGAAGAAGGCGGCACCCAAGAAGAAGTAAATTATACCAGAAGAGTTCTGCTCTACATATTTCGCTATCCAACGGCTCTTTTAAGAGCCACCCACACTTTCCCTAAAGGAGCTGAGGCACCGAGGCCGTCCATAACTTGCAGCAAGGATCCAGTAATTCGTAAGTTGTCAGAGACCAATTCTGTCTTATTCCTCCCCCCCCTTAAAATTACTGAAAGAAATCGTAACGAGCACGATATGACGTGGAGCTTTAGGGAAGTGTAGAGTGTTACTACTTTTTTTTAAGAGCCACCCACACTTTCCCTAAAGGAGCTGAGGCACCGAGGCCGTCCATAACTTGCAGCAAGGATCCAGTAATTCGTAAGTTGTCAGAGACCAATTCTGTCTTATTCCTCCCCCCCCTTAAAATTACTGAAAGAAATCGTAACGAGCACGATATGACGTGGAGCTTTAGGGAAGTGTAGAGTGTTACTACATTTTTTTTCCCGAGTAATTGGTTAGACTACCAGGAAGCAATGTTTTACAGTGATTTGATAAAAATCTGATGTATGGGATTTGGGGTTTTTTTTAAAGTTATATTTTGTAACAAAAGTAATGGGAATGCCAGGCAAGCTACTACTAAGCCATCTCTCGTCTATCATTTATTTCTCTTGCATGGTTTTGTCTGTTTGCGGGAAGAGAGGGAGGGGTTCCTTACTGACCCGAAAATAGCCCTGAGCTCTCGCGTTCCTTTTGTTCCCGATGAGAGAGAGCTTTAAGTATTGAAAAAGCCCGCCCAGACCAAGGATTGGCCGGCGGAGAGCCCGTCCCGCTGCCCCTTCCCCCGCCCTTTCCCCCTCCCTTCCCCGAAGACGATTATGCCTCGTATCTCTGGTGCTGTTCCAGCCCCTCTCAGAGAAGAAAAACGCGGAAGAGGGGGGAAGAGACGGGAGCTCTCGCGGAAATGGTGTTCCCATGTTCTCTGGCATAAAAACTAACTACACAAGAAATACCCCACACCAGGAAGAACTTGCTTTGGGAGGACGTTTTGGCACGACTTTGTGTTAATGAAAACGTGGAAATTGTTGCTTCTACCACCAAGCCAAAAATACTGTTAATAAACATGGAAAATATAAGACGAAACTCTGGTCGAGTAGTTCATATAAAATGGCATAACTATAGTATGGGTAATTGAGCTCTCTTACGATTTTGTTGGGTGGCTCTTAAAAGAGCCTTTGGATTATTTTCTCTGGAAGATACTACGTGCCGCACAAGGGAAAGCCTTACATTTACTTGGCTTTGGCTTTGTGGCTGTCAGTCTTCTTGGGCAGCAGCA
>NW_009924858.1:0-8057 GCF_000696875.1 Nestor notabilis | reverse complement strand
TGAAGGGGGCCTATAAGGATATTGGAGAGGGACTTTTTGTAAGGGACTGTAGTGGTAGGACAAGGGGGAGTGGCTTTAAACTTAAACAGGGGAAGTTTAGATTAGATATAGGGAAGAAGTTCTTCACAGTGAGGGTGGTGAGGCACTGGAATGGGTTGCCCAAGGAAGCTGTGAATGCTCCAACCCTGGAGGTGTTCAAGGCCAGGTTGGACAGAGCCTTGGGTGACATAGTTTAGTGTGTGGTGTCCCTGCTTATGGCAGGGGGGTTGGAACTAGATGATCTTAAGGTTCTTTCCAACCCTAACTGTTCTATGATTCTAGTCCAGCATTTATCCTTTAATATTAAGTGATCAGAAGTGTTAAAATCCAGTGATTCGCACCAGAAGTAAGGTATGAGCACCCTGTGACCTAAAGAAGTCACATAGTTTCAGCAGTTCTGTGGTTATTGCATGCCTCATATCCAAATACCCTGACTTTGTTGCCAGAGGCCACTGTCATCTCCTTCACAATTCAGGATGACATCTCCTTGGTAGAAAGAAGGAATTTATTTTTATCACCTGCTTTTTGTATTTTCCTCTTCATGCCTTTTTCCCTGCCAGGCCCCTCATGCCTGAGTGGAGATCTTCCTAGTAATTCACAAAGCTACTTCATTATTGTCCTTTGAAAATGTCTTTATAACTCCTATGATACGGTGATACTTGACAGTTGTTAGGCAGCACTTTGAAAGCAATTCTGATGAAGTGCTGAAAGCATGGGCTGTCACACTGACCAGTATTGCCTGTCATCCAGTCATGTATCCAACCCTTTGACAGATGGACACGGTCATTCCTGAACAGCTCTGCGTGCTCATACCATACATCACTGCACTCAGTCACATCATCACAAACACCCGTGATCATTTTTGCCACCTCATAATTGAGCTTTCAGTGTGCTTTGTTGGTGTGCCGAGGCTTTTTGGCCAAATGCCATGTCTTTCTTGGCAGTATCACTGACCAGACAAAGCACATGTTGGGCTATGAGTACCCATACATATTTTTCCTTTTGTAGCCATTCTGAGGTTGTTTTTCTCCCGAATGAACAATGAGGATGTTGGGTGACTGCCTGTTGTTTTCTGTCAGCATAGCAGAAGGATGAATGCCCCTGAGCCAAGCTGCACTTGTGAAGCCCATGCGCTCGATCTGGCTTTGTCAGTAGGCTCTGGGCCTCCCAACTAGTCTCTTGTGAACTACCAGGTGGCCATGCAGGCACATCACTCACATACACTGAGTGATGCCTGCAGCAAAGAGGAGATACAGAGCATAAGTGGAACATGACTAGCCCAGGGTGACATGAGATGTGTCACACTGATGGTCTGAAGCTCTGTCCCAGCCAGCCCCAAGTATCCGGCTGACACAGCTTTCGCCTGGTCTTGGTGCAGACCTGTGCAAAAGAGGGGAAGCTGTCCCACTTATTTTAAAGTGAATGCATGCCTAGAGAATTTAAATGAATTTAAATTATGAGACTACTTCTGCTGCTGCTATTGCAAAGCTGAGCAAGGGTATTGACCATTCCTGTGCACAAAGGGTACAGTAAATCCTACCTGCTGCAATGCTCTGGTGCTATGGGTTGGACAGCATGAATTACCAATGCCTTTGGCAACCTTCGTCCTCTGCTTGTGGGGCATTCTTGTTTTCCCTGATAAAATAGGACTTCTCAGGGGTCTGCAGCTCCACCAGAATGTATGCAGTGAAGACAGTGGCATAAGCCCACTTTTCCAAAAGTCCCAAAGGGGAGTTGAAAGTGATACACACGACAGAGAAATCCACTTTCAGGAGTGGAAGCTAACAGGGAGTGTTGCCAGCATTTTCTCCTGAGCACTTGGACAAGTACCCAAAACTTTTCTCAGTCTGCTCTAAACTTAGTCCCTGGTGCAAAATCTCCCTCCCGCTAAAATTAAGTGTGAAATCTGGGTGAATGTTTGCTTTTATTCTTTGAGGCTGCACTGGGGCTGTAGAAGATGGCAATACTTGTCCCATGCCTGCAGGGAAGGAGGTAGGTATTGTGAGCTGGTAGGGTGGCAGCTCAAACCAAGCAGATGAAAAAAGACTTCAGTTGCTGGAAATGCTGGCAGTCGGGAGTGCTGCTGTACCCTTCTGTCTGCCCGCTGCTGCTGATCTTTGTATTTCAGATCTTGGAGGAAAACGACAGGTTTCATCTGAACCAATAAAGCTTTGTAGGATAACTACTTGATTTGAAGTGGGGTATCTCAGCACTGTGGGTGAAAGCGGACCTGGTGGCATTGGGCTGGGGGAATGGGCTGTTCCTTCAGTATACCGGGGAGGCAGAGGTGAGAGAGAGGCTGTGGAGGGTCTGAGAGGTTGAACAGTAAATGTGACTTGGCTCTCCTAGGAAAACAAGATGCAGCAAAGGGTTTCTTACCCTGTTCGGTCCTAGATGGCAGGTAGTTAATTAACACCATGCCATTAACACCATGAACACCCAGCCTGGGCTCCTCCCAAAGAAAAGCATGGTTCCATCTCTGAAATTACCACTTCCAGTCTGGCTAGTTTCTGCACAGGCCACCAGAGGCCAGTGTTAGTTGTCCCATCTCTGAGTATCTGTCTCCTTTATTTTGTATTTCTGTAATGCCTAGGACGAGAGGGTCTTGGTTTTTAAAGGCACATCAGTATAAGATAAATAAGATGTAATCTAGTTATCGTCCTTTGTTCTCTGAGAGACCTCGATATGATCTCTCAAGACTGTAAGCAGACCTGCAGGGCACCAGTTGCCAAAAAAACTTTAAACACTGTGTATAAATTCAGAGCTCAGGAATATGGGGTGGCAACAGCAGTGGGTTTCTCTGAGGTATATTATGTATCTGCCTAATGCATGCTTTTCGTTGTAAGCAGTGATCTTTCTCTCTTGATCCTCAATATTCCCTGTTGTATGTGATAAGAAGTATTAAAAATAAGTGAGCATGATATAGCCTTTTTCCATTTTAAGAAGGCTAATTGCTTCCTGATAATTTGATTCCAAGTGAACTAAATAAAAGCTCCTAGATTTTGGAGACACAGATATGAAAGAGAAAGGATCACTTGCAACTATTTAATCCATCCTGACCTAAAATGCTGTTGTATTTAATAACTTTTTTCACCAACTCCAGTGAATGATGACTGAAGCACCTCTTTTAGGAAGAAAGTTCAGTCTTGCCGTCTCGATTTAAAAACTTCTGTTGAAGGATAACTCTTTACCTCTCTTGAAAAATGCCTCACTGTATTACTACTATTTTTGAAAAGCAGGAAAACTTGAGTCTTTTTCAGAAACATTCAGGAGCATGCTATTTATCTTTCTCCTTCTCCACCACTGAAACGTCTTTCTGATCTTTCTTTGATCTTTCTAATGTTCTTTCTTTATGCTGGGGATTGTTTGCCAAGGCTGGTGAAAGCAATTTATGATCATCTGCAGATAAAAAAAAATGGATCAAGACAACATCTCTGTACTAGAGCTCTATTTAGGTCACATAATGAATGAAGCTGTACTCAAGCTCAAGATCTAATGAAATGGAATGACCCAGCAAAGCAGTTTATGTTGTAGCTGTATGGCTGTGGGTTTGAGGCTGTTTTGAGGTGGTGGGCTCTTCAGCATAGCTCTGATTCGTGGCTTGTGCTCCAGCTTCTTCCCATAGGTGCATGTGGGTCTTTTCCCAGCACCTGGCTGGGATGCAGCCAGAGCTGGGAGCAGGGAGGTATCTCCCCAGGCTGAATGGAGCTGTGGGGTTTCTCCTGAGATCTATGTGTGTGTATCATTTCACTGCTTGGTCTTTCCTGGGGCAGGCCTTGTCTACCAGTCCTATAGTCCTAATCCTGCCCTGTTGTCCCAGCAGAGTCCTGCATTAATCAGAGAAAAAAAAAAATCACAGCCTCCAAACCCTATGTGTACAAAAAGAGAAGAGAAAGTTCGATAAAAGAGCAGAAACTTCCAGAAATTTGGCATTCATCTTAAAGTAGTTCATTGCTCGTATTCATTACGTTTAAGATATTGATGTCATCACTAGGATCATCTTCAGTCTATGCATCATACTTTCGTAGGATACTGACAGGCAAACCTAATCAAGGAGGCACTAGAGGAAGGTCTTAAGAGTGGAAGAAAGAGGAACTCTGTTGTACATGGCATCACAAGGACTCCTCACCAATCATTAATCTGCGGTGTGTCTGCAACAGAACATTCATAATTAAATGTGGAAATGATGCATTTGTGCCAAAGGGATGTTGCTCCCAGGCAGAAGAACCAAAAATTATTATTGTCTCAGTTCTGCTTGCTTTCTTTTACTATGTAGATGCTTATCCCAAGAGAAGTACATCTTGAATTTAGCTGATAATCTTCATCCTAAATAGTGCTACTGCACTCACCTGGTGTATAAATACTTGAGTTCTCAGCTTCCAGGGATAAACCCACTATGTTTATTACACTTGATCTGTAACAGGTTAAAAGGTTTTTCGTCAAGCATTTCTGTAAAACTCGCTCATACTAGGGGGTTGAAAATGAAATACTAGGACTGGTAGTGAATTTTAATCAGAGTTCTGTATCTTCATCCTAAAGAATTTGAAGGTCTTCTCGTAATGTCTTCTCAAGGTTCAGTTGCACAGATTTCTTTGTGATGAAATTTGAGCAGATGGTGATGGATTGCCAAAGGGTCTCTACACCTTCCACTTCTCTTGTCATTGTCATATACGATTGTGATTGCAAACAGGCCATCTTTACTATGCCAACTGCATGCCTATATTCGGGCAGACAAATGTTTCAGTGCTAGCTTGGGTTGTGATTGTCCCTTCTCCTAAATTTATCAGAAAAATTTTGACAGCACATCATGTTTAGTTTAATTTAAAAAAACCTCTGACAAACCCAACAAGTTACACCACTTAAAAGAACCCCAACAAAACAATAAAGCAAACTCCTCAAAACCTCAAACACCAAAACCCCCAACCCTTTCAGAAAACAGAATCCAAAAGCAAAAACCCCCAAAGCAACTTGTGCTCATTAACTGCAGACAATATTCTATGTGAAGGTAGCTGTAAATGAAGTACAAGTAAAACCTGTTTCAACATGTTTGGCAATGGAGAGGTCAACTCAATTGTGAAAATGCAATTTCTTATTTTCTTGTCCTATTTCTGAGCTGAAACTTATATTAATTGTTTTTTTTTTTCCCTTTTAACCCCCCCTTTTTGTCTTCTGCTCCCCCCCCCCCCCCCCCCCCCCGGGTAAATTCTTTCATTGTGCTTTGCTGTGCATTTCAATGACTACGTGGTGTGAGGTTCTCTTTGTGGTCACCATTTAGAAAAAGAGAAATATTGTACTGTTTTCACTTATAGCACAACAAAGCTGCAGATGGCAATGCATAAATTTTCTGGGATCAGGGGCAAAGAAAACTCAAACTGAAACTTTCTGGTTGTGCTGGTGCCTTTTGGGGAAAGGTCAGGGAGTAGCTCCAAGATTCCCCATGTTAGGGAGCAGGGCTGGACCTTTCTTGGGCTCTGATGAGAGGCAAAAACCCCTCACTAAATGCCTATTCTCAGTAATGTGCACAAACCTGGAGGCTTCTCGTGACTGACAAGTTACTCCCTTCCAACAACCATCAAATTTCTATTACACTCAAGATGCCCCAGCTCATTTTCTGTAGCCTGCGTGCTTGAGGGAGCATGCCTGCGTTAGTGTGAGCTGTCCGAGAGCCTGACAAGCATCTTTCCCTGCAGCTTAATGAGGGAAGGGGATACATTAGCATACAGTTGCTCATTGTGCATGGAAAAACATAATAGTCCTTTTCAGACCCAGCACTGGTCAAACATTGAGACCAAGGGGTTTATTCTGTCATTTATTTGCCTGAATAATTGTTATTACTAATAATGGAAATAACATACTAGGTGACTAGGTGACCATGCTGATTGTAGGAGATTTGTGCAAACTGTTCCTATGGCTCATTTAGTTTGCAAGATTTCACACTCTGTGAGTCTTCTCACACTCAGTAGGAACTGGCACGGCTATGCAAAAACATATTCCAGGCAAACAGTAATGATGCAGACACATGAATTGGGCATATCTCCCTTAGAGAGGGGCCCAGCCTTTTGAGGAACAGGAACTGATGTATGAAATCATGCCAGCAGAATTTCACCTGATTTTTCTACTACTTTTTTGGTGCAATATCGTTATTTTTAAAGCTGTATTCTGAGTAGTTATCGATGCAGGCTGTATCACCTGTTTAGAAGAAGTACACATTGTTATTTTAGGGTACAGATTGTTATATAGATATTTTTCCATAATAGCTTTGTGTTCATTTTTTGAGGTGTGTGTGGGTTTTTTGATTCTTTGTTTCAAAAAAAAAAAATTTTTTTTTTTTATAACAAATCCAGACTGTTGAAGGATTTTGGAGCTGTCCAGCTGACGAAATCATTCTCTTTGCCTAATTATTTTTAGATTGGGACAGGAATGTTTTCTTTTAAAAGGAAGTGTATACATATTCTCTTGATTATTTGATTGTGCATCTGCTCTTTTCAGTTCCTGCAAATATTTAGACAAATTTTCATGCTTTTTTGTTCACTGTAAGATTTACTGGTTTGCTAAGCCTGATTGTATCTCTTTCACCTTCTGAAATCTTTCAGTTCAGCACACAAAAACATAAATGGGGAAGGCAAATGCTGCATGCTTCAGACAGACTTTTGTTTTGGCTTGAGTGAAAGAAAATCGTTGCCTAATGCTTACTAGTTCTAACCAGAAACTGCTTACAGGTATTTGAACAGAAAGGTCCACTTAAATATTTTCCTTTTATTTCTGTATTCTATTAATCATAGGCTATAACAGAAGTGTACTGGTGGCAAATCAACTATCTTTCACTAGACAAGAATTGTTCATTATTGTATTCCAGCTCTTTCACAATGAACTGTCATCAGAGTACTGATGGCAGGGTGTGAGTCAGGTTACAGAAATGAGTGTGGTGCAACGTGCTGTGCTCTGTCCCTTGCATTTAGGGTACCTTATTCTCTTCAGTTTTAATTGTATGAAGTACCCAAGTGCTTTCAGCATGCATTTACAGTAGTGATAAAAGCAAATATATTACTTTTTAATAATCTCTTCTGCAAAGAGTCACCTTAGAGTGCCTTCCTATCCACTCCAGCTCCCTTAACTTATCAAGCCATATGAATACTGATCTTAAAATCTGAGATCTTAACCCTTTTCCGTGTTGGAGGAGGGATGGGAGAGCAGCAAACATCATCACCTTATGAAATCCTCTTAAAAAATGACTTTTTTTTTCCCCCAAGAGGAAATCTTCAGGATGTTCATACAAGTGAGCTTTGTGAAACTATGTTCAAAAGAGCTTAAAATAAATTGGAACGAGTCAGTCCATTATTCTGGTGCAACTATTCACAGCATTATGTGAGTTATATCAAGCACAACTGTTCTTGTTTCGTAGTAGTGTAACTTCTAAATAAATATCCATTTAAATTTCTTATTCATATAACAGTGAATGTGAATGAAGTAGTGTTAATGTATCTAGTGCATCAAGACAGAATACAGAGACTTCACTCTGTTTCTGGTTGGAGACTGGCACTAGGTACATAAGGCCTGTGTCAGGAAGAAGTATCAACTTCATTAAAATTGCGTGATCGAGTGGGTGAGAAATGAGAGCTGAAGGTAAGCTGTTTGGTAGCCTTCCATATAAGTACTGTAGCTCAGACAGGGACACAGGAACAGTCACTTACGTGTTCGCTGTCTCTCTTGCTACCTGTAAAATGAGTGTCAGCATCAGTAGAGCTGCTACATGATGATCTGTGATATTGTGAACAATGAGTGGAGATGAGTACGTGTCTTGATTTGATAATGGAAAATTGTTTAATAAGATTATTAAGTGCAAGTGTAGATCCAGGAAAAGTGAGCAAAAAAAAAAGCAAACAAAAAGCAGTACCAGGAATCAAACAGGATCAGGACTGTGGCTGGTTCAAAGTGATATTTTCTTTTGACTGGATAGGATCTTTGAGCTGTGTTTGTGGTTTGTTTATTTTTTTGTGTTTTATGTATATATATATATA
>NW_009924857.1:5531-8866 GCF_000696875.1 Nestor notabilis | reverse complement strand
AGCTCTGTCCTGCCCACATGCAGAATCCCCGCTCAGGCAGAGAACAGAGCTGATGTCCCCATTTCCCCTCCTCACCCCCAGTTCTCATGTATCCTCACCTGCAGTGTGCCACCAGGATGGGGATGGTGTGGGGTGGCCTTTGCACTTTAGGAATTCACCCGTTGCCAACCTGAGCTCAGCACCCATGGCACGTCAACATCAGTGCTGTGGGATTTGTGTCCAAATCTGCAGGTCCTTTCTCAGAGCCAGGTAGCAGCAAACAGCCCAGGATGTCTTCCAAGGCTAAACACTCACTTACACTCGGAGACCTGGAAAATCATAGAATCACAGAATGGTTCAGATTGGAAGTGCCTTCAAAGCTCATATAGTCCAACCCCCCACAATGAGCGGTGATATCTTCAACTAGATCAGGTTGCTCAGAACCACATTCAAAACGGGCTGTAAGAGCCCCAGCTCATGGGTATGGCCATGGTTTTCCCTCTGCAAATGCCACGTCTCCTTCCTGCAAAGGAAGAAGCTGGGCTGAGGCGAAGGCAGATGCTGGCACCCATCTCTCAGTGGGCTCCCTGCAGGCACTGCTTTTGCTTTCGTTGCAAATAGTCACCATGGTTGATGCTGCAGTTTCTGCTGTGGCACAACTAAATGGAGATCTGCACGGTGACTATACCTGCTGATGGGGTTTTTAGGACAAAGGGCCAATTTCCTGCTATTTTTCCATGACTCAGTTTCCAGGCCTGGGATGCCTGCACCAGAAGGGCTGTCACCCATCTCCAGGACTGGAGCATCCCCAGCATTTGCCATCCTCCCCATGGATGGTCCAGGGATGGCACCATCGTGCCCCAGTGAAGGCTTTGCCATGGCCATCTGGGGATGCTCCCCTGCAGACACTGCCCAGCACCCCACTCCCAGCGAAGCCCTTGGCTCCGGCTCTCTCCCAGCAGAGGTCTGGTTTCTGTCCTGCTGTCTGCTTGTCCTCCCTCACTGAAAACAGTCCGTGTTTGTTTGGCTGTGGCTGCCGACTGGAGCCGGGGCCGCGTGCCTGGCCCGCGGGTGCACAACGGCTCCTTGTTCACCGCCTCCCTCCTGCTTGCCCATCGCCTGCTTTAGCAATTATCCCAATTAGCCATGGCCTCTCTTTGCTCCCCGGCTGCTCTGCGCACCCGTGTCCCTCCTGCTCTGTGCTGGTTGCACGTCCAGGCTGGTGCGACATGGGCACAGAGGTGATGGGTGCCAGCTTCCCAGCCAGGAAACAGGTTGGTTGTGGAAAATTGAGGTGTTTGAGGTCCATACTGAATCCCAGGCCTCTCTTCAAACCTCTCTGGAGCTGTGCCTGAGCCTGCAGCTCCTGGGGTGCCAGCCCTGTGCCACTGGCATCTTCCTCTGCTCCTTCAGATCACCTTGGTGGTGCTGCCCATCCTGCCCCAGCTATGCAGGGTGCTCCCGTGCCTTGCTCCATGGGAGCATGGGTGCCCCCAGCCGGCTTCCTGCAAACCATGGCCCACATGCCTTCACAGCCACCATCCTCCCACAGCCACCAGCTCATGTGGTTGAAGTCTCCACCCACTGATGCAGGCTGGCGCTGATGTGCAGCCCTGCGGAGGGGCTTCCGCAGCACTCCCCAGCAGGGACGTGTTGTGGGGACAGCTTCCCCTCTGCCCTCCTGAGCACATGGGGAGCTGCGGGGTCACGGAGCATCCGTGACAGCAGAGCCCAGCAGGAGGAATGAAGTCATTTATTCCTGCACCCTGGCAGTGGCTTGTGCATCCCTCCAGATCTGAAAGCCAGGGTAGGCAAAGCCCCATACCCTCTCCCCATACCATGGCCCTGACCCATATCCTTTCCCCATGGCATGGTCCTGGGCCATGGCCAGCCCCAGCATGGTCACTGCAGCATAGTGTCAGCATGGGCAGACAGCTCTTGCCTGCTCTCTGCCACAAGCCCCACACTGCAGCCATGGGGGGACACAGCACCCCAACAGGGTCACACCAGGCAGGGCAATGCACCTGCCACTGCCAGGATGGCCCCAAGTGCCCTGTCTCTCGCTGACAGCAGCCCCGGGCTCCCAGGGTTTGATCCTTCCCACTCGAGCAACCTGTCTTTTCCCATTTGTGTCTGTGGTGCTGCTGAGGGATGCGAGTGCCGGGCTCATGCAGCTTGGCACGCAGCAGCCCCAGGCAGGCAGCCCTGTGCTGGGGAGGAGCCTCTGCTGGCCCCAACACCCGGGTGTGGGTCAGAGTCCAGCAGAAAGCCAGGGGCTGAGTGAGCCCTAGAAAGTGGGGGCTCCCCAGAGACCCCTTTGGCCTCGCTGCGGTACAGCCCTCATTGAGCCTGCACCCAAAACTGCACCTTCTTCCCTATCCATAGGACCACAATGGCTCCAGAGCACCCTGGGGGGTTGCATGGGTGCTCTGCACCCTGCACAGCTTCCTGTCTCCCCCAAACCCACATGTGTCCCCAGTGGACAGGGACATGGCTCATGTAGGTATAAGTCTCTCTAGTTATCCCTGTGCTGTCCTGGGGACACAGCACAGTCCCCAGTGGCATCCCAACAGCATTCCCAGCAGTCTAGGCATGCTGCATACCCTTCCAGGCTGGAATGCCTGTTTTCACTCCATGGAAAGACCTCACCTCCCCATGCTACACCAGGGATGGAGCTGGCTCCAGTGTGACCACTCGCCTCCCCACAGCCTGCATGGGAGCATTGGGATGCAGCAACTCCCTTGATCCCTTTGGTGCCGCTCCAGCCACACGGCAGGGGCTCCTCTATGGAGGACAAGAATGGTCCACGAGTTCCTCCTGTAGCATCCCAAGATAGCTCCTAGTGCCAAATATGTTGGCCAGGCCCTCGACCAACTAGGAATCAAGAAGAGAAAAGAGGATATGAAATCCCCAAGGCCAGATGGTGCTGTCAGCCCCAGGAAACCTCCCCAACAGCCAGTGCAGCACCCTGAAGGATGCAGCCCCCTCCCATGGACCCCTCTGCCCAGAGCTCTGCAGGGGTCCCAGCTTCCACCCAAGGTGATGCCATGGCCGCTGCTCTTCCCCCAGCTGAAGCTCCCCCACCACATGCTCAGAGCAGGAGATGTCTCAGGTTCTCGTGCCCAAACCACACCAAAGGAGCATCTGTTCCGGCAGCCCCACTGTGTGCGGAAGCTGCTGAGCTGCAGGAAACTGCTGCTGAGCTGGAGCAGGAGCTGGGCTGGGGCAGCTCCGATCACCCACACAGCTCCCCAAAGGGCTGCAGACATGCAGGGAAAACAAACCCCCCAGGTCAGCACTCAAATGCATAGAATCCCAGCCTGGTTTGTGTTGGAAGGGACCTTAAAGCTCATCCA
>NW_009924857.1:2071-5387 GCF_000696875.1 Nestor notabilis | reverse complement strand
CAAGAGCTCATCTCAATCTCCCCTCTGGCAGGTTCAAGCCATTCCCCTTGGCCTGTCCCTCCATCCCTTGTCCAAAGCCCCTCTCCAGGTCCCCTGGAGCCCCTTTAGGCACTGGAGCTGCTCTAAGGTGTCCCCTTGAGGAGCCTTCTCTTCTCCAGCTGCCCCAGTGCAGCTCTCTCAGCCTGGCTCCAGAGCAGAGCTGCTCCAGCCCTCGCAGCAGCTCCGTGGCCTTCTCTGGCCTTGCTCCAACAGCTCCACGTCCCTCTTGTGTTGCTGCCCCAGAGCTGGATCAGGACTGCAGGGAGGTCTCACAACTACTCAGCATCGGTTACCCAAGCTGAGCAGAAGGGTTAGCAGGAGACCCAGGGGTTGTTGCTGGCTGCTGGGAGCAGGGATGGGAGAGCACTTTGTGGGAGCCCTGGGAGCCACAATGGGACAGCAGTATCCCACCGCCCGCAATGAGGCTGTGCTCAGAGCCAGGGGTGGCAGCGGCCTCAAAAAGCTGAAATTCTGCTGCAAAACCAAACCTGTGTTTCAGAGGTGCTGCCACAGCCGAGGCAGCACCCAGGGGGCAGAGCAGCAACTTGGGCACATCTTCACCCTGGCCAGGACACCCTTGCCCTGTGCTGATGGGGGTCTCAAAGGGCCATGCAGCCAATGCGCCTCCTCCTCCTCCCTGACCCAGTTTGTGCCTTGCTGCTGCATCCAGGCCAGTGCAGCGCTGGGTTCCACGCACTGGCAGCACCCGGCTCTGACAGGGAACCAGCAAAGAACACGCTAGGTGTCACCACAATTACATCTGCCCCAGCCCAGCCAGCAACAGAGCTGCTCCTCCAGCCCTGCTCCCACCCAACCCGGAGGAGAAGGGCTGTGAAGAGAGGCCATATGCCAGCTCTGGTACATGTTCTGGTTTCTCCTGAGCCTCACATCCCTTGGGCTCTGTTAAACCCAGCATCAGCTGGGCGGGAAACGGGAAGATTTCTGCAGAGCTGACACTTCTATTTCTGGGCCACCCTGTCCTGTTTTGCTTGGGCACAAAGTGTTTTCTAAAGGACATGGGTCTTCCTTGCTCCCTCTCACCCCTGAAATGTGGCTCTGGATCTTTATGGTCACCTCCTACCTGGGCCAGCAGCCCCCAGGGAGTTCCAGCTCTCCCCACCAGCCCCTGGTAGCATGGCAGGACCAAGAGGGAGTTTCTGGTATGACTGGTGCTGTGGGGTCACCATCAATACATGAAATCCTTCTTGCCATGGGACTCCCTGGGGCTGTGCATACACAGGGCTGGGGAAGATGCAGCCCTCAGATGAAGGGGTCTCTGATGGGAGTGGGGGACCCCACCTGCCCTGTAGGGACTCTGGTGGGTCTCACTCCCACAGGGGAGTCCAGCCCCAGCTCAAAACATGGCCAGTCAGTTGCTCTGTATCCTATGCAGGACAGCTTTGAACATTTCTAAGGCTAGAGATCCCACAACCTCTCTAAGCCCCCATCCAGTGTTCGACCCTCAAAGTGAAAAACCTTTTCCTTATGTAACTATAGGGAAAAATAGCTGGAATTTCCCATCTCCTGGCTTGTGGCTACTGATCCTCATCCTCCCTCCCTGCTCCCATGAGATAGCTATGGAGACCAATACATTTTCCATGGGTGTTCTTTTCTGACAGCAGAGCAACCCCAGGTCTGCAGCAGGGAGCTGGTGAGGAGGAGAATGAAGGTCACCACACTGAAGGAGAGAGGAGATGGTCTTTGCTCCTGCTGCTTTGATCTCCCTCAGCCCACATGCATCCCTCCTCCTCCTCCCTGTCCTCCTGCCCTTGGGGCAGCACCATCAAGGTGGGCATCCGCTTCACACCAAGCGCTCCCTGAAGTGGCCACAGTATTAATCACTAATCCAAATGAATAGTAAGAATAACGATTATACCCTTTGGGATGTGTCTGGGCTCTTGGAACATCCATAACCTTCAAGCTGGGCAGATCACCTTGCATGTCTGTCTGTCATGCCATGGAGCATAATTCCCATAGTCTCAAGGTTTGTGTATAGAAGCACACGGAAGAGCCACAGCCTTTAGACACTTTTGAAGATCTTCTGAGCACCATTTTTCTCATGGAGGAGTCTCTGTAGAGGGCTGCAAGCCTAGAAATGACCACATCCAAACCCCTGTCAGGGAGCTGGGGCTCAACTGCAAGAGCATCAATGGTCAGGACCTGACCACCACGAACCCACACACTTCTGCTGATTCAAACAGCAACCAGAGGAACCAGCTCTGCAGCAGCTGGTTGCATCCTTAAGCAACCAGCTGGCAACAAGTGATTCTGCTGGTTTCTTGGCAGATTTTTAAAGAGCATCCTTCCTGCAAAGTGTGTGTTTGCTCTGCCTGGGCAAGCTGCATATCCCCATAGCTGCAGACAGTTCCTGCATTGGGTTTGGTGGAGCTGTGTGGAGACAGATATGTGGTGTGAGAGCTGCCCTGCATTCCTCTTCTGCTGGTGTCTGCACTGGGCTCTTGTGGGGGCTGATGCCACCTCAGCCAGGCCTGGAGGGTCTCAGCTTTGGGAGGGTGGTGATTGTGGCACTTGAGGTCCTTTCTCCTGGTGCTCCAGGAAGAAGAGACAATCCCAAGAGGATGGAGCATGGAATGATGGAGCATTGAGGATGAAAAGATTTGATGTGGAACACGGGTACCATGTCCCCAGCTCTGCCAGCCATGCTTGGCTGGGTGACCCTGTTATGCCACAGGCGCCTGGCCCGCTATGGACGTGCTGGTGAAGCTGCTCTGCGAAAAGATGAAGATGAACTAATTTTTTGGAGGGTGAATTCTCTGTGTGCTGAGTGATTCACCAACACAAAACACAAGCATGGCAAGAACCAGGCTGGACTGTGGAAAGAGTTGGTGGTGTGTGCAGGACCTGGTCAAACAAACTGTGCAATGGGAGAAGTGAGCAATAAATAGGGGTGTTGTAGGTACTGCTGCCAGAAGCACGGACAGCAGAGCGCGATGCCAGTTGTGCTGAAGCACCAAGAGAGGAAGGAAACAGTGTGAGAACGGGTCCTGCTCCACAGGCGTTATAAGTCCCGAAAGGCACTAAAGTCCTGAGTGTGCTCAATAACTGAACTAATGGTGGCTGATGCAGATGATGAGGAAGAAATTCAGGGTCAAATTAACTTCTGGCATCACCATTCATCTCAGTAGAGTTGCCGCAGAGATTGGCCATAGAATCATAGAATCCCAGCCTGGTTTGTGTTGGAAGGGACCTTAAAGCTCATCCAGTCCCAACCCCCTGCCACGGGCAGGGACACCTTCCACTAGACCAGGTTGCTCCA
>NW_009924857.1:0-2054 GCF_000696875.1 Nestor notabilis | reverse complement strand
CCCCGGCAAGGGATGGGCCAGCCACAGCTTCTCTGGGCACCCTGTGCCAGCACCTCAGCACCCTCCAGGGAAGAACTTCTGCCTCAGAGCTCATCTCAATCTCCCCTCTGGAAGGTTAAAGCTGTTCCCCTTGGCCTGTCCCTACAGGCCCTTGTCCAAAGCTCCTCTCCAGGTTTCCTGGAGCCCCTTTAGGCACTGGAGCTGCTCTAAGGTCTCCCCTTCAGGAGCCTTCTCTTCTCCAGGCTGACCCAGCCCAGCTCTCTCAGCCTGGCTCCAGAGCAGAGCTGCTCCAGCCCTCGCAGCAGCTCCGTGGCCTCCTCTGGCCTTGCTCCAACAGCTCCATGTCCCTCTTGTGTTGCTGCCCCAGAGCTGGATCAGGACTGCAGGGGGGCCATCCATGCTCCAGGCAATGACGCTAAATATCTCACCAGATGCCTGGCCTGGAAGAGATGACCAAACCCACCAGGGCCCAGGTACCCCAAGGAACCATCATTGGGCTGGACTGACCCTGGAGTGTGGCTCCCCCCAGGGATCTTGCAGCTTCACCCACCAGCTGCCTCCGCCTGGAAATCCATCCTCCCTGTTGACAAGATTAGCAGTGGTATTTTTAATCTTCCAGTTCCTGTCGCTGGATTAGGGATTTGGTAATGACTTTGCCTCTAGTCCCTCTAAGTGTAAGTCTTTGATCTGCTCACCTGCCGCAAGCAGTGTGAGGCTGCTGCTGCTCTCTGGCACCCTAACAGTGTCAACCAGGGATTCCCTTAATCGTCCCCATCCTCCCTGGGTCAGGTTTTGCTTACTTCCCCACTAATGCTCCTGGGTGCAGATAGGAAGAACCAATATATTATGCTTGAACTCACAGAGCAAAGGAAATTGCAGGAAGTGAGTGAGCACGGGCCATTTTCTGTTATTAATTCACAGGCATCCCTGTGCTGACCCAGCTACGCGGTGTCATTGTGCTGCTGCACCCCAAGTTAAGCAACAGGTCTATTCAAAAATAATCATAAATTATATCAGGCATCTTTTCTGCTGAACAAGAATGTTTGTGCCCAGACACTGGGGATCTTCATGGTGCCCCAGCGGCTCGGCTCGGCTCTGCTTTGTGTGCTTAATGGTGGCATTGGGCACTAGCTATCCCAGCACAGCAGCACTTCTCAGCCTCTCCTCTACCTACCTATACCTGTGCAGCATCTGCAGCCCAAGCCAAGACCAGGACTTCTTTTTCTCCCAGAGCTTGTGTTAGGCTTTATGTGGTCCTTGGTGTCAAGTGCCACTGGTTAAGTCTTGTGCAAGGGAAACTTTGGCCCCAAGTTTTTGTTCCAGTATGTGAGTGCTCAAGAAGATTTGAGGAGCCAGTCAAGAGAAGGCTGTGAAGATGCTCCAAGGTCTGGAGCACTTTAGGCAGAAGTTCTTCCCTGTGAGGGTGCTGAGGCGCTGGCACAGGGTGCCCAGAGAAGCTGTGGCTGCCCCATCCCTGGCAGCGGTCAAGGCCAGGTTGGACACAGGGGCTTGGAGCAACCTGCTCTAGTGGAAGGTGTCCCTGCCCAAGGCAGGGGGCGGGGACTGGATGAGCTTTAAGGTCCCTTCCAACACAAGCCATTCAATGATTCTATGATTTTATGAAGTACAGACGAGGAGTCACCCTCCTGGGGTATGATGTGGGGTGTCTCAGCCTTTAGGCTCATGTCTGCCAGTGCCCGTGAAGGTTCTCAAACCAGGAAGCCCACGGCAATGCAGGATGCTCCCCCTTCTGTGCTCTCCAGCGACCTGACAGCACTGCTGGGACCCAGTGCTGTTGTGACCCCATACACACACCATGCTGAGCCCACCACATGCCCAGGGACCAGGGAGACCCTGTGCCCGGCTCCTCCTTCCTGCAGTTTAGCAGGTATTGTGATGCTTGGTCAGGTTTTGACCTCAGCATGGCGGGAGCCCCTCTGCTCTGCTCCCACAGGAGTGGCTGTGGGTCAGGCTCAGACCCAGATGTGGATTAGGGGTCCTTTGGGACATGGGGGATTCAGCAGCAAGAAATAGCGGTGCTGGGTGGGGAGGGT
>NW_009924856.1:0-5356 GCF_000696875.1 Nestor notabilis | reverse complement strand
CCCAAACCAGGCTGGGATTCTATGATTCTACGTGCATGGCCCCTCCATGGGCACCTCAGGGGGCTCTGCGCACAGGATGGGGGTCCCTGGGTGGGACGTGTGGGCACCACCAGACCTTTCCCCTCCAGAAGCACCTTTGCTGGAGGAGCAGCTCATTCACCTTTGGCCGGAGGCAACAGCTTGTTTGTGAGCAAGGAGCTCGCTGGGCACTCGGTGTCCTGGCCAAAAGGCTCTTGCTCAGCATTTTTGGCCACTGGATGGGAAAATAAAGGTCATTGTCTCCCCTCTGCTGAGAAACCTTTAATAAGGGGCAGAGGAACCTGGCTACAGCCTCTTGCCCTGCTGAGCCAGGGGGCAACCTGGGGCAAAGACTGAGATTTGGGAGGTCGTGGGGTGCACGCTGGTTTTAATTTGGGAGGCTTTGGGGGGGATTTAGGAGGCTCATTCTCACCGCTGTGACAAGGACCTGGTCATACCCATGGAAACAAAACCCCAGCACCGACTTTGGCTCCTTTCATAACCCAGCTCCCCACGGTACAAAGGGCGCAGTGTTTCCCCAGGAATGAGGAAGGGGTTAGAGGGGGTCCCATGGGGACCTAGGGCTGGTGCTTCGGCTGTGTCGCCCCTGAACATCGCATGGCGCTTCCATTCCTGCCCCAAACTGCTACCGAGGCCATCGCAGGGGGGTTCTGTAGAGCTTTATAGGGATAACACACGGAGATGGTTTATAGGCATCTGCACAGCCCGTGCTCCAGCTTTGTCTCCCTGTTTACCAGGGCTTAGGGAGACATCACACCTCCTCAGCACCCATCCGCTACAGAAAACAGCAAGTAAATGGATTGCCTGGTAAATACGTGCTCTCAGAGCAAAAAGGAAGGCTTAAGGGGATGGGATGTCTCATGGAGCCTTTGCAGCCCCGCACTGGGAGAGTGGGGCTGGACAGCCCTTCCTGGGGCCGCTACAACCCCCAGGGGATTGCTCCAGGGATGGGATGGGAAGGAAAAGGGAAACAGGGAGGAAAAGGGATAAAATGCCCTGTGCAGGATCTTGCTGCAGGAGGCAGGGTGGGAAGCAGGTGAGGGCAGACCCACTTGGAGGGACACCCCATGCTAGGCAGGGGTTTGGGCTTCAGAAGCCCAACTCAGGGAGAAGGTGGCTCCTGTCTGGAATGGATGAGGCGATGGCTCCTTTTGGGGTGACCCCCTTCAGCTTTAGAGGTCATCCCTAGCTCATGGAAGAGCACTGCCTAAATACTGGGGCTCCCCACAGGGCCGGGCATGCTGTTCCCATCGGATGTGCTTTGCCGGGTGAGCTGGGAGCTCATGATTCTGAAATGAGGAGAGCTCAAAACCTCTTGGGTTTTAAACACCCCATTTTCTCCTTACTGAGCCTCTGGCACAGTCCTACGGCTCCTGGACGTGGAGTCTTAATCAAAACCAAATGAGTTACCGCAGGGACGTGTGATGAGTTGGTGCAGAGGCAGGAGGGGAGCCCCAGTTTCTGCCCCGCTCCGTCCCCACCGAACTATTCCAGAGGCACCGATGCTCCCTCCCACCCTCAGGACTCAGCGCTGGCTGGTGCCCGTTACCCGGTCTCGGTACGCCCTCAGCTGGTCACAGAAAGTGCTAGAAAAGGGAAGAAAAAGACTTCGTCTTATTTTGCTCATTGCCCCTCAGCACCCATCTGTTGTTAGTCGGACCCACAGGGCATGGAAACTGGGCCCGCTGCCTGGGAGGGGATGCTGGTACCTAGGGAATGCTGGTTCCCAGGGCTACCAGCATCCCCTGGGTACCA
Organism: Nestor notabilis; assembly: GCF_000696875.1. Lineage (NCBI taxonomy): Eukaryota > Metazoa > Chordata > Aves > Psittaciformes > Psittacidae > Nestor > Nestor notabilis. The sequence goes on along the minus strand of NW_009924856.1, from coordinate 3,562 downwards.
GCATCTCCAGGGTACCAGGGGAGAGAGAAAAGGGAGTGAAAAGTGACCCAGGTCCAAACATGAGACAGACGTGGAGCTGCTGGAGCGAGGCCAGAGGAGGCCCCGGAGCTGCTGCAAGGGCTGGAGCAGCTCTGCTCTGGAGCCAGGCTGAGAGAGCTGGGCTGGGGCAGCTGGAGAAGAGAAGGCTCCTCAAGGGGACACCTTAGAGCAGCTCCAGGGCCTAAAGGGGCTCCAGGAAACCTGGAGAGGGGCTTTGGACAAGGGATGGAGGGACAGGACAAGGGGAATGGCTTGAACCTGCCAGAGGGGAGACTGAGATGAGCTCTTGGGCAGAAGCTCTTCCCTGTGAGGGTGCTGAGGTGCTGGCACAGGGTGCCCAGAGAAGCTGTGGCTGCCCCATCCCTGGCAGTGTTCAAGGCCAGGTTGGACACAGGGGCTTGGAGCAACCTGCTCTAGTGGAAGGTGTCCCTGCCCGGGGCAGGGGTTGGGACTGGAGGAGCTTTAAGCTCCCTTCCAACACAAAGCGTTTTATGAATTGATGCAGTGGCTCACTAATGATTTCATTACTGTTCTGTGCAGCCTGACAGAACATGTATCACTATTGCTGATACACCCGCAGCCACTGCAGGGAGGTCAGACCTCAGCCACCATACACAGTTCGAAAATAACCCCTTTGTACCTTGGCTTTTCATGTGTCTTGCCCTTAAGAACCCACTGGCATCTCCCACCTGACTGGTACCAAATGGTCCTCATGCCCCGAGCAGCCCTTTCCCCTGCACTCACCCCCTCCTCCTGCAACACAGGGCTCTTTGAGCCTTTCAGGGGGGGTTTGCCTACCTCCAGCCCAGCCCCATGGTGCAAGTTCCTGTAAGGGGAGGATGTGAGACCCCAGGTCTGAGCCCTGAGCTTATGTTTCTGTAGAAAGCCAGATTCCCAAGGAGGATTTCTGCCCAAGAGGGGGTGGAAGAAGCCCATAGGGGTGCAGGGTGAGGAGATGGGGGATTTTAGCAGCAGCTGGTCCACCCAGGTTTCATAGACCACATGAAACACAACCAAGCATCCAACCCCAGAAGAAGGACCCCATTGTCGGTGTAGTGAGCAGCAGAGGGGCCTTGGCTAATAATGACTTTCACAAGCATAGAGGGAAGATGAAACCAAGCAGACTAGCTGGGCACAAGTGTTTGTTGAGCTTCACAGGATTAAGTTAACACAGAGTTAATGAAAGAGCTCAGAGATGGAAGAACAGGACTCCAAGAGGGCACATGGGGGACTTGTCAGTGCTTAACCCAGGATCTCTCCTCCCATCCTCCCCAAACCCCATTTCTAATGATACAGAAGACCCAGCCCAGACATGAAACTTTTAATGACTGCAGATCCGGGAGGATGAAACCTGAAACACCAGGTTGAGGTATTGGACTGGAGAAGGTTGCTGGCACTGAGCATAGGGGGACACTGGGCATTTCCAGGGCACACAGGGGATGCCACTGGGCTTCAATGCAGCTCTCGTGCATCAACACACACCAGATAAGCAGCTTCCTAGAAGGGCAAATCTCCAAGTGCCCCCTGGAATGTGAAGGAAAAATGATGATAAAACCCCACAAGCAAATAAAAGGACAACCCAGGAGAGGCTGAAGCCCCAGATCCAGGCTTGGACCCACAACCTGCAAACAGGAGCATGGGATGAACTCAGGACTGTGCCTCAGCTGTGCTCTAACCTGTGTTTGGGCACAGGTTTATGGAAGCTGGCGACACCCCCAAGCCCCCCAAATTCACATCTCCTCCACAGGCAGCTCCCTCTCCTGGTCATCAATTGCCTTTGTGCAAAATAACCCACAAGGGCAGGATTTGCTCCACATCTTAATGCACAAACTCAGACAGGGGTGATCCCAGAACTGCAGGGTGTCAGGACAAGGCACTGGTGAGACAGGGAATGGCCAGTCAGGGCCCTGGGAATGGCTCTTTTGCCCTTTGGCGACTTGCTCTGATGCTGAGCACACAGTTCCTGTGGAACAACAGGGACAGACACTCAGCTCTAACCCTGCTGTTCGCTACTTTGAGACCTTCTGGGGTGGCTTTTGAGCCTGGCCTCATGTGCCTTGGTACCTCCTTGGCAGCTCCAGTGCCTAAAGGCGCTACAGGAAACCTGGAGAGGGGCTTTGGACAAGGGCCTGTAGGGACAAACCACTCTATGATTCTATGACCGAACATGAGGCTCAGCAGAAAGCAAAGCAGGAAGGCAAAGGGGGAGGTGAGAGTAACTCAGATGTCATAGAAATCCACATGGGCACCAGAGGGGAAGGTGTCCTCCTCCAGGAGATTCACCAGCTTCTGGGCTGACACGGTGCAGTCTATCAGCTGCCTGTTCTCCTGCAGGCTTTGGAAATGCTGACGCATCTCAAGGTCTCCAGTCTTAGTCCGGGCCAAGAGCTGCATGTCCGTGTCCAGGGGACCTGGGGAAAGAGCAACCAAAACTAAATCACATGAGGAGGAAGCAAAACCTGGGGCTCATTTTCCCTCTGTACCTGGCTTGGCTGCAGGAATTTTATCCATAAAGCCAGGAGAAAATTGGTGAATGAGCTCCCCTCCTCACCCGGAGCATAGTTGAGGACACGGATATCCGGCTCCTCGAGTGCCAGCACTTGGAACATCATGTCCCGGGAAGCCTTCCCACTGCAGTACAGGGCCCAGCTCTTGAAGGGCTTCAAGGCACAGAGTGAGGAGATGTTCACCACGGTCCTGCTGGAGCCAGGCCTCTTCCCAAAGGCTTGCAGGGCACTCGAAGTGAGGCAAAGCGCTGAGGTGACATTGAAGGCAAAGTAGCTGTTGATCTCATCTGGGTCAGTGAGATCCAGGAAGGATCTGGAGACATCTCCCAGGGAACCTAAGAAGAAAGGAAATGTAAGTCAAGAGCAGCCTTCCAAAATCTCAAGGGAGCTACAAGGATGCTGGAGAGGGACTCTTCATCAGGGACCGGAGCAATAGGACCAAGGGGTGATGGCTTCAAACTGAAACAGGGGAAGTTCAGGTTAGATATAAGGAAGAAGCTCTTCCCTGTGAGGGTGCTGAGGCGATGGCACAGGGTGCCCAAGGAAGTGGTAAATGCTCCACCGCTGGCAGTGCTCAAGGCCAGGCTGGACAGAGCCTTGGGTGACATGGTCTAGCGTGAGGCATCCTGGCCCATGGCAGGGAGTTCTAACTAGATGATCATAAGGTCCTTTCCAACTCAAACCATTCTATGATTCCATAAGCAGCAATGCACTATGGCCCTAGCAACAAACCACCCCTGCTCTGCTCCCCCACTTCATTAATTTAATACAATAACAGGACCCAGGCAGGGTGAAATCCCTCCTGCTCCTTCATCTATTTACTCGTTTTGCCTATTTACTGGCACCCAAAGCACGGATCAAGCCTCGGTGTAGGACCTAGGGCGGGCTCACCGGGGCTGAGCCCCGTTGCCCCTGGAGGCAGCGAGCCCGGAAGCGGGGAAAAGGACGGAGGGTTCCCGTTGTTACCGGCGTTATTGACGAGGAGCAGGCGGCCGGGCGGCCCGGCGGAGAGCACC
>NW_009924855.1:435-1210 GCF_000696875.1 Nestor notabilis | reverse complement strand
GTCCTCCCCATCACCCCCATCCAGCCGCTCGCTCAGGTCAGCGCAGCACGGTCCCCAAACCCCCAAGTGTGGGGCAGCACCTTGCCTGTGACATGTCATCTCATCTTCCAGCCCCACTGTGGGTTGGGGTCACTCCTGAGACCCCCAAGCTCAGAGCAGCCCCCTCCTGTGCCCCATCACCCCATCCTCTAGTCCCACAGTGCCCCCGAAGCTTGGGGAAGCCCATTAGCACATCCTCCAGCCCCACTGCAGGTTGGGGTAACCCCGGAGGCCCCCAAACCTGGGCAAACCCCACCTGTGCCACATCACTTCATCCCTATTGAGGGTTGAGGTCACTCCTGAGCCTCCCAATCTTGGGGTAGCCCCTTTCCCCATCCCTTAGTCCCAAAGTGTGCTGGAGCCACCCCTAAGCCCCTAAAGTTTGGAGCAGCCCCATTCTTCCAGTGCTTAAGTGGGTTGAGGTCACCCCTGAGGCCTCCAAACCTGGGCTAAACCCCTCCCATGTCCCATCACTTCATCTTCCATCCACCCTGTGGGTTGCGGTCACCCCTGAGCCCCCCCAGTCTTTGGGTAGCCCCTCTCCCCATTCTCCAGCCCTACTGCAGATAGGGGTCACCCCTGAGATCCCCCAAATTTGGGGTATCCCCCTCCCATACCCCATCACCCTGTCCTCGAGCACCATAGTGGATTGGGGTCTCCCATGAGCTCCCCCATTCTTGGAGTAGGTCCACTGCCCATTCTCCAGCCCATCTGCAGAATGGGGTTGCCCCTGCCT
>NW_009924855.1:0-367 GCF_000696875.1 Nestor notabilis | reverse complement strand
CCCCCGCCGTTGGGTTAGCCCCTCTCCCCATTCTCCAGCCCCACCGCAGAACGGGGTCAACCCTGATCCCCAAGTTTGGGGCAGCCGCACTCCACATTCTCCAACCCTGCGGTGGGTTGGGGTCACCCCTAAGCTCCCCAGTCTTGGTTCAGTCCCCTCCTCTGCCCCATCACTTCACCCTCCATCCCCACTGTGGGGTGGGGTCACCCCAAGCCCCCCAAGTTTGGGGCAGCCCCATCACCCCATGCCCACTGCCCTTCGGTGCTGCCTGCAGCCGGGGAGCGCCGCACCGAGACCCTGTCCCATCCCTGCTGCCCCGGTGACACCGGTTGTCCTTTCTCCCGCAGGTTCCCAGCTTCCCGGTGCC
>NW_009924854.1:29949-33229 GCF_000696875.1 Nestor notabilis | reverse complement strand
CTTTTCTTTTTTCTTTTCTTCTCTTTTCTTCCCTTCCCTTTCCCTTTCCTTTTAAGAATGTCTGAGAAGTGGCGTAATCAAAACATTTTAAATTAACTTTATACTATATTTTTTGAAACTAGTGTCTTTCATTAAAAAATAAAGGAGTAGAAACTTGTCATGTTCCTGGATGTGTGGGAAAGGTTTTGGGACAGAGTCAGAATTAATATTTTCTTTCTTCATTATTGTTTCTGGACATTCAATTTTTAATAGTAAAATATGATACTTTTTAAAGACCCGGGTTGTTTTGCCTGAGAAATTCTCTTGTACTACAAGTTCTGTATGTTTACTCTATGAATTACTGCATAATTGGAAGTTAAGTTTGTAATTTATTTGCTTGGCCTGATTCAGACTTATTAATATTCCCCAGTGATAGAAGGCAAATGGAGCATGCACCTCACATGCAGTCCCAGAGAACCCTCCATGCGACTGATTTTCCTGATGGGAATCTGGCATATGCTCCTCCTGCACCTGCTGCTTTGTTGTTGCTTAGGGACATATTGTTGCTCTCATATCATCTGCTCCTGATCTGTTTTCAACATCTGCCAAAAACCCAAGGACACATGCAAGCTTTTCTGTAGTGGAATGGAAGCAAATACACTTTTTTTTTACATGAAAAATGCGCCCGTGCACAAAAATTATCAAGTAACATACCCTGTATTAACATAAGCAGATCCTTCTTGGAAGAACATTGAAATCAGATCTGGACTAACACCAAGGCCTTATTAACTGGAGTTTTTCTATTGATCCTGATGGCTTCTGATTGAGGCCCCATCAGAGAAACTGGCATACATTCAAAAGGTCTCTGATGAATAACAAAGGCATTCCCAAGACGGCTGCTACTGTTCATGTTCAGTTTCATCTGAGTCAGGAGACTAGGTTCTCCGGAGACAAGCCTCACTCAGTGCAATAATAGCACAATCAGTACAGCCAAAACTTGAGAATTACCACCAAATTGTTTGATCTTGATGATAACACATATGCTCTGTTTAAATAGAATACCTCTCCTCACTGCTTGCTTAATGTGAAATTTGTGTGGGCATTTAAAGCGCAGAAGACTCTAGGACCAGTACGGGTTGAATTTATTTTAACTATAGAACAATTGCTTGCAGCACTCAATTTTAAAATGAGTTGAAATCACATGAAGTCTAGTGCATATCGTTGCTCTCAATATAATCAAGCAGCTGTCAATAAAATAAATGACAATGGGATTTTGTACATTTGTGTGTGTGTACACATGTAATAGACATTCCACTTATTTTATACACACCAAAAATAATGATGTGCTAGTGCAAGAGGGTCTCAAAGTCTAAGTTCTCCAATCCCTACCATGAAAAAATCTCGTGTGTTTCACATAAATGAAATGTGATGATTGATAGACTTTTTACCAGTATGACCTATATAATGGTACATGGCAACAGTGAAAAGAGAAATCACAATAAAATTTTACTTGAGAAAGTAATAATATGCTATAATCCAGAAGATCCCAGACTTTTCTTTCTCTGTGTGTCACCACCAGCAGCAGTGACACAGATCACCTGTGGCAACATCCAGGGCAGCAACTAGGAAGTGTGCTTGCCAGAACAGCAACTGCAGTAGAATTTTGGAAGAAGCGCTAACAAGTCCTCTTGGTGCACATGGCAGGAATCCAGCTTACATTTGCAGTAATGCTCTAAAAAACCCCCTACCTTAAATGATACCTCATATGTTTTATTCACACAAGGATGAAATATATTCTAGTTCCTATCTAGCCTGCAATACATGAAACAGTCTCAGGCAGGTTCTCTCTGGAGCTGTGGAACTGTATTAGTTCTCTCCTTTTATGCAAAAGCCTTTCTCTCTTATATTTGTAGGAATTCTCAAGATATTAATTCCAGCAAACCAGTGCCTCATGAATGGGAACAGCTGTGCATACTGCCACAAGAATATTCGCACTTGCTCCCTCTTCTCTTACGCATATGCACACAGGTACAAGGGTCAGTTTTATAAGAACTAAGAGGTTACAGTACCCCTTTACACAGAGCCGAGTCTGGGTACATTTGAACAAGTAATCCTGTCTAGCCTTTATTTCTTCTCACTTCCCACCTTTGCAGGGAAAAGCTGTCATGCATAATGTTACCAGACACTGTCTTTAAATGTCCTTTGGCATTTTAAAATATGCTAAAATCCCTCTGCAGATATGTTACAGCCTTTAAAGTAGTTATTGGGGAAGATTCACAAGGCTTTTTTTGTGCTCAGCAGTATCCTTATTTCTGGCTAGTCTAAAGATCAGTGCTGTGGAAAGGAACGTCATGCAAGAAAGTTTGAAAACATCTAGGAGAAACAGTGTTCCAAGCCTTAATATCTCCAAAAATACCTCTAAAGCAGCTTAGCATGAGTGAGAGTTAAAAGAATGAGCAAAGAGGAGAGTGACTGGCTGAAAGAGTGATTTTTTCCAGACAGAGAAGTATAACTAGTGTTTGTTTGTTTTTCAAAGAAAAATCCCACACAGTTTCTGAAAGCCAGACACCCTCATAAAGGGACCCACATAAATCACTCTCCTCTCTTCTCCCTCCATCTGCGTGGTGATCCCTGCCCAGAATGACAGACAGCTCCTCTTCTCCTGTATGGGCCTCTGAGCTGGGACTCTGCTGGAGCTGTTTGTCTGCAGTGATTCATCCCAGGATGTGAACCAGGAAAAGCAGGCTAAACTGTCCTGCTAGGAGGGAGGGGAAAAAAGTGACCCACGTGTTCCCAAAGCATTTATGTGTCTCGTTCTCTGTGAGCAGGAGAAGTAGCTGCAGGGCTGGATTTCTGGGTTTCAGAAGACCATCGAATTTTAAACATCAGGGATGTTTTCAATAAATACTGTAGATGTTTGGCTCATAACCTTGTTTGGATTATGCATATCAGTCTGCATACTGTGGAAATCTGTCTCCACAGCATGTGTCAACAATCTGAGCAACTTTCTCAGTGCTGGAACAACATGAAGTCTGCTGCTCTCCCTTTGCCTTGCTGCTGGTACCCATAACTCTCATTTGCCTTAAGTCACCAGACTGTGAGGGGAACTGAGGGGAGTGGTAAGAAACATATGAAGGGTTGGCCTGGTGTATGTGCTCCTGGGGCTTTGATAAATACATAAATTTCTTGGAACAGATTCTTCCATCTCTTTTCTTGTCTCTGCTCCACTGTCTTCATTTACTTACGCTGGAGCATGACAGGACTCCGGATTTTTAGGAACCAGGAAACTTGTAATTTTTGG
>NW_009924854.1:10694-29918 GCF_000696875.1 Nestor notabilis | reverse complement strand
CTGCTGTTCCCTCAGAAAATCTTTACTTCATCTAAGCTAAAACTAAGGTCTTCTGATGACTACAGTAGACTTCAGATAAAATGAAGTATAACAGTGAGAAAAAGTTTCTTGTGAAGGATGTGCTGAGGAACCAGCAAGAGCTACCCTCTATGATGTCAAAGCCTAGAAGCTGAAACTTATTGACACTGTATCTAACAAGGTATTGATAAAGAGCGGTCCCTGAAGGGAGGAACTGCCATGCAAGCCATTCAGAGACTGCAAGCAAAATGCAAGAACGTGTATTACTAACTTATCTACCAAAACTACAGCAAAACTTTTCAGCAGCGATGAAAAGCACTTGGCAGGTAATAGCACATTACTGTTTGCCCACTGGATAACCCTGTTAATCTTATAGAGAAAACAAATTAAATTTTCTACTATTCAAAAATTAGCCTTACTGTATTTTTACTTTTAAAACCATCATGAACAGAAGATTTGTCGTCTTCTAACTCCAAACTACCGAACACTTGTTTGGCAACTGATAGAGGTACAAAGATACTCCAGTTTTAAATTTAAGCAGAGTGGAGTTGGATCTTTGCCTGCAGCAATTAATTATATATCAGTAAAGTATCTAGTAACATTAGTAAGCTGTTATATAAGAAATAAATGGGCTTTGCACAGTTTGTTTTGAAACTATTTGCAAGGTTAAGCTGACCTAGGATGGAAAGGACATATGCCCTCCTGCCCCTTTATTTGACTTCATTCTTTTGTGCATCACTTGACAGTAAAGTACAGATATTCAAAGCTTTTGAATCTGCTTTTCATCTGAAGAGAGAGAATGACAGCACGCATACAATTAGCCACAGTTTGGAGAAAAAAACCCTGCCACACACACCACTGACTGAACACAGATAAGTCACTGTATGACATGCTGGAGAAGAAAGGGAGTACACATAGTGAGTTTTAGAAGTATAAGGTCAACATGATATCCTCAGCTATGGAAATTATAAAGTGATTCAGAAAGAGCTGCTAGTTGCACTGTAGAAAATCTGTAGCTCCTCTACTTTTACAGTGAGGGAACTGTATGCAGACTTGGCAAGTGCTTGTGCTTTCACATGCAGGAACAGGGGAGTTCTAAGCCTGAGTCTGAAGATAATCACTGTGTGGAAACCGTAAATTCCTAACTACTGCAATATATAAGTAAATGGACTTCTTTTTGCTGCACCTTCAAGAAAACAATAAACACAGAGAAGGCTTTTTCCCATTCCCTTATTACTGTTAATTTCACAGTCACGAATTTCAGACCGTTTTCTTTCTTTCTTAATTTGTTTTAACTCCCTGTGTACCCTTCCCATGGTGACCCACAATCCAATCAGCTCTCATGGGACTAATTAAAAGGCAAGTGTGTGGTTTGCTAAACACAATGAGAAGCTCTATGCATAAGTCAGGATCACTATTACATAAGGCTAGCTAGCAGAGTCTGCCAATTTTTAGTTTATAAAAGCATCAAAACCAGCTTATGCACATCACGATAACTGCTCGGTATCTAGTAAATCCTGTTAATGTCTGTGGGTCTGCACCATTTAAATTCATTATCTCCTTAAACTGGAATTCACAGAAATTCCAAATACTAGTGTTCACATCTGCTGCCAGGGGAGATATTTGGTGTGTATTTTGCACTGTGTTGCTTTAAGAAATGACAAGTGGAGTTTCAAACCTTGTAAATATATTCCAGAATTAACAGCTGTCTCAGGAAAAGAATCTGACAAAGTTTGACTATAGTTTGGGGTAGAACATGTAGCTGGCTAGCAGTACAAAACAATACCATAAATTAATAATATGTGATTGTGTAGTGGATCCCCAGGCACAATCTACATTTCATCTGAAATCTCCACTTCTCAAACAGGAAGAAAGCTGCTTCAGATTACAGGATAGACAGCAAAGGAACTGCTAGTGTTCAAGAACAAGAGAAAGGTGATGGAGGTTAGGTTTGGGATCTTTTCCTGAGGAGGTGGTTTGTGGAGGAGAAAAGGATAAATTCACTCCATTCCCTGCATGTGAAAACAGCCCAGCACAAAGTAAGGGACTGCGAACACCAGGGAGTGCATCTGCAGCCACCTGTGGTGGTCCCTAAGCAACAGAAGTTCAGGAATCCCCATGTGGAGGTTTACCACTATGAGTTTCAGGTAGCCACCTTGGCTGGAAAAATGAGCTGGAGGGTATCCTCATAGCAGAACTGTAATACAATGTCCCACAGAAGGACAAAGCTGGGGCTTGTTTTATATGGCAGTGAAAGTATTACATTTCAGGTTCCATAAATCCAGTCCTCCATAGGACAAGTCCATTTGTGGTACCTTGGGGTCAACACTCCTCACTGCCTGGTATGGTTTAGCCTTAGTGTGCCCTTGGGTGAGTTGTGAGAAGGGCCCTAGGGAAACCATGGTTTTTTGAATATGTCTCCAAGCCTCTTTGCACATCGTGTCCTTACCTTTACCATTTTTCATTGGGGGTTTTATTGTCAGATTTTGACATAAGGCAGACCTGTGTTAGGGGAAGTCTGCTGTTAGATTTTGGACTGGGGCTAAGATGAATTCTGATTGTCACTGGAAGCCAAACAAGGATATATATTCAATATTTATGTCAGTTCTGAACGTCACTCTACATATGCCCATGCACCAAACTACTCTCAGAGAAAAAGATGTTCAAGTTTTTTATGTAGAATGGTAGAAAAATAAATTAGAAAAAGTTATCATAAGCTGTCTAATTGATGATTAATAAATGCCTAAAATAATTTTTCCAAAAATACCATAGAAACATAGCCTCTGGTTTTTGAAATAGAAAAAAATATTTATGATTTAAGGAAAACATTATGAAAAACCGCCAAATATTATACAATTAAATACTAATTTCTATTCAGGAATTTGCTGTTCCTACCCACTGTTTAAGTCTGGAAGGTTTCACCTTCAATAAATATTTCTGTTCATACGTGGTCTTCTGGAACAGTCCCAGTTTAAATGAAAAGACTAACTTCTTCTAGATTGCCACCTCATTTATACAAGGCTGGCTGGAAAAAGTAAACTCGACAAGTTTGGCCTCATTTTTCTAATCCTTAATTATGCAGCAATACACATTTACATATTAGTTCAAGAGGGCTTTTTCAGTAGTAGCCTGTGAAGAAAGGAAGAACAGCTCTAAGTATTTTTGATTTGCCAATTTCCTTTAAAAAAAAGAAAGTAGAAGTGCTCAGAAAATTTCTGCAGTTTCCATCCAAGTGTCATGAACTCAGATAACCTTTTAGAAGATCCATTCTGAAGAGTTAACTTTAAAAGAAAAGGTATCTGTCCTCTATTTGGACGAGGGCATGTGTGAGAAGGATGAGCATGGGGAGCTGGGATTTTCAGACCTAAGAAATGAATGGCATGCTTGTATTTCTTCTTTATTTTGCCTTTTTTTTGCTTCTTTTTTTTCATTTTTTTTTATAAAAAATAACATTAAGAGGTAGGAAAAATTACAGTGGTTACAGTGATGACACTTGGAAACAGACAAGACAAACCACTGAGCTCCAAGGGTAGATGCCACTGGTTACAAAGCCCCAGTGGTAGGTGGGTGGGTACTGGTGGTGCTCCTCAGGAAGTGATCTGGGGCCAGTAAATGTTTAAGTGCAGCCTTAGTAAGTTAATTCAAAAATAAAATTCGGATGAATGGAACTGTCAGTAAATGGAGGGCAAAGCTATGGAGGGCAGAGCTGCAACCCATAGGAATCTCATCAAGCTGGATAAATGGACTGATGGAAATCTCATGAAGATCAACAAATGGAAATGCAAAATCCTGCCCCTGGGGAGGAATAAGCATAAGCACCACTACAGGCTTGGAGCCAAACAGTTTGTCAGAAAAGGACCTGTGAATCCTGGTGGACAACCAGTTGACCATAAGCCAGCAAAGCGTCCTTTCAGTGCTGAAAGTCAACTGCATGTCAGGCTGCAGGGGGGAGACCAATACCTGCCAGCTGAGGCAGAGGATGCTTTGCCTCTGGTCAGTACTGATGATATGCATCTGGAGTGCTGGGTCCAGGTCTGCGCTCCCCAGCACAAGATACAGATGTGAATACTAAAGATAGTTCAGTGGAGGGCCATCCAGAAGTTTGGACATTGGAGCACATGATGCCTGAGGAGACACTGAAAGAAGTTGATTTGTTCAGCCTGGAAAAAAGGGTTCATGAGAAGAATCAGGGGAGATTTCATTGCAGTCTTCCACAGCCTGAATGGGAGAAGTCAGAGACAGGCTGCTCTTGGAGGCACAAAGCAAGAGGAAAAGGTACAGCAAATTCAAGTATAAGCAAGCAAAATGTTGACTTTATATAAGGAAAAAAATATGTTGACCATGAAGGCAGTCAAACACTCTAACAGGTTGCCTGAAGGGATGTGGGGCATCTCCATCCCTGCAGGGAGGCCTTTTAGGCATTCAGAATTCAACTGGTCACAGCTCTGAGCAATTTACTATAATTTTGAAGATGTTCCTGCTTTGAAGAAGAGATTGAGCCAGATAACCTCCAGAGGCCTATTTCAATCTACATTTTTCTTTGATGCTAAGCTACCTTCTTAGTCATAATGACTATATCTTTTGTGCAAAGTGAGGTTACATAAAATAGAATAGTTTTACTAACTGGTAATGATTGCAAGACAGAAAAGGAAGATGGGATTAAGAATTGTCCAGAATACATCCTCAACAAGTACACAGAATTTTGTGCTATACATGAGGGAGAAAGGGGGACACTAGGCCTTTATGAAAAAATATCAGGGATCAGACTTGTGCATGTGTGAGGATGTCTTGTCAAAAAGGTAAGTAGGAGACGTGTATGAGGTAGATGATTGTTCCTATGGCTGAATTCAGTCTGTAGTAGGGTGCATGCTATCGAGGGTGTTTGCAGGTGACATATCACCATAGTATCAAAATACAGCTCTGGTTTACCTTTAATCTAGATGTAATCACCAAATGTGCCCCAGCTATTGTAAATCTCATTTGTGAATTGAACCTCCTGTAGCTTTTCTGTGCTTGTTCTTAAACTTCACATGCTCTTGAGTTACCCTTTATATAATGGGGAACCTTCATCAAATGCTGATGTAATTACCATTAGGAGCATAAACAATTTCTGAATCAAAGTCAAAGGTCTCATTTTCCTTTTTGGGAAAGAGATTATTTCAAGCTTTGAAACATATTTTCCAATTTCCTGGGTCTGTAGTTTTCACAAAGAATGTAAATGTTAAACACGTACAAATAAATTCTCTGATGGCCTGTCTTAGCAGAGAGTAAATCTGCTAAAGCTTATGTAAAAAGAAAGATCAGTGGTCTTCATGCAAACTATCAACATTATTTAAAGGTGTCTCCTTATTTTATGTTTGTCTCCAGGTGTCTGAATGATATAAGCAGTCATTTGCCCTTCCCTTCCCCTCTTCCTTTGCCTCAGGTATGAGCAAAAAAGGATTTTTGGTAGGGTAAGTTGCTGCATTCTTGAGCAGAAAAGTGTTCTTAAAAACCTGTTATTATAATTTAAAATCTTGTTTAATAAGACATATTCAGTAATTAATAATCTACCACTCATGAAACTGACCTGTTTTGGTTTAAATCTTTCACTTGTGGGTTGTTTTTTGGTGGGGTTTTTTTTGTTTGTTTGTTTGTCTGTTTATCTTTTAAAAGGGCTTTTTTTCTTTTAGATTTGGCTATCTGAGCCACAGTTAACCTTAACAAAGACATGAAAGCTACCTTACTTGTAAAACACAAGTCACTAACCCAGTATGCCATTCTATATACAAGGTGTATATATAGAATGTGGAGATATATTGAAAAAGTACTTCGCATGAGCTTTCTCATCCTTACTTTGCCTTTCTTGGTTTTTCTGGCTTATGGCTAAATTGTCTTTTAACAAACGTAAAGTTTAGTTTTCCCTGTTTTTTCTCAGTTTTTGGCAAAAGAATCCTATTCTGATTTACACACCAGCGTGCAAGGGGGGCTAGTCTTTTGTCCTGGTTTTATAATTGGGAATCCCAGACTGAACTGAAAAAAAAGACTTAATGGGATTTTATGAATAAAATTACTTATTCTTAACATGTCCGGGCTGTTTTTTGGTTTTCTCTTAGGGTTTTTTTTTCCTTCCCCCCGCCCTTTTTCTTTTTGTGGATTTGGTTTGGTTTTTGTTTTTTTGGGGGGTGTGTGTTTGTTTTTGTTTCATTTTTCTTTCCCTCACTGTTGGAAAAAAAACCACAAAACAAACAACCAAAACAAAAAACCCAACAAGAGTCAAACAAAAATCACACAACACCCCCCCCCCCCCAAAATAGTAAAAGGATGATATAGATACATTTGTGGTAGTTGTTCTTGCTTAAACTCATCAACCTCTTTCCTTTTTGATCAGCTACTGCAGTATGTTGAAAAGATAGTGCTGATTAGTCAATGCATTGTGACTTCAGATTGTAGTTCATGCTGGAGAGATTTTTCAGAGAGAAGGTATTTCTGAAATTGTGAATCTTTAGAGCAAACAGAGACAGGGCAGGGCCACAGGGTTCAGATCCAGACATGCATTACAATGTGAATGCCGACCTAGTTAAGCCTCACGAAAGAGATCTGTCAGCTGGAAAAACTGCTCTCAGGGTCTGATAAAATGCTCATGAAGAACCAAGGGTGCTTTGAATGCTGTCAGTGGATCACTCACTGGTTTTTGAAATTGAGAAAAATTCTGAATTGGGGTCACTGCTAAGCTCTACTAGCACAGAATCAGCACTGACAGGAATTAGAGGGGAAGCAGAAAAGTGCTGTGTGCTTCTTTAGAAGCATTGCTTTTATACTTTTCAATGATTAAATCTTGGGAAAATTTTATTAATAGTATGTTTACTGTTGCAGATCAGATATGCTTATTAGATGGCTTGGCTTTGCAAATCTTGTCTCAGAATATCATAAGAAAGGTGGTGAGATAGTGAAACCATTCAAAATGTAATTTTCTAATGAGTTAAAAGAAAAAAATGATGAATTTTTTTTTGCTAATATATTAATATTATTTTGTTCATCAAAAATTGTTTATAAAGTAGTATTTTCATTATTAATGGAAAAAAACACTTTCTTCTTACTTTTTAAAAATTGTTTTTGCGATCAGAGAAAGAAAGAGAAAGCTAGAAAGTAAGATGCCATGGAAGAAACAAGAATGGTTTCTCTGTGATTTTTCACTAGAAAAATAAGGGAATTAAGAAAAACTGCTTTGAAATATTTCATATTACTGTCATTTCTAGGTTTTGAGTTTGCCCTTCCTTATGTATACTACACTTTCAGAGATGAAAGAAGTGAAGAAGATCAAATCTTTAAGGTAAACTATCCACACCATTATAAAGAAAAAAAATTGAAATAACGGCAAATATTTTTGTGAAATTTTTGAATACTGATAACTTTAATTCAAAATGAAAGGCAAATGTTTTTTTATAATTTTCATACTTTGGATTAGAAAAATATAAATAACATTTAGTAAAGTTATTGGAATTCTTAGTTCTTACTATATCTTATTTTTTTGCTATATCTAAAAATTTATATGTATTTTTATGAATATGTGTATGTGTGTATATATGTATATATATGTATATATGACAATAGTTTCTATGGTGTGCTTTCCAATTTTAAGTTTGCATATAGAGTCAGAAGCAGGATAATGAAATATCAGAAGCAGGATAATGGAAAATCATTCCAGCCTAAATGAGTTGTAGCTCATCCTGGGAAAAAAATTAAGTAGAAGTGATTCACTTTTAAGATTCAGTAAAGTCATCTTCGATCTAATCTGATGGATCACACCTTAATGGCTACCTTTTATTTTGGGACTAAGAAAATGGTTGCTCCCCATTACTGAGCCATTCTTTTCATATTCTTAAAATATCGGGATTACATTAGCAGAATTCCACTTCTTTGAAATAACCCTAGGTTTGCCTGATAAAATTGGGAGTGACTCCAAGAAAGCTCCTCTTCCCTAAACAATAATCAGAAAAGAGTATCATGGCTGCCATTATGAATACATATTTTGAGGAATATTTTGCTATAGATAAGTTCTTACAATTGTTCTTATCTTAGAATATGGTAGAAGAGACTCCCTTAAATGAGTCTTCTACTGTCTAACAAATCTCATTATCAGGATGTTTTACTAGTCTACCTGTCTTTATTTCATCCTGTTTCTCTTCTTAAACCCCATTTCCAGCTACATTTGCAAGAAAGTGTTTAGTGTGAAGTGGCTACATGTGATTAAACATAAGACGACCCATAAATACCAATTATAGACAACAAAATGGATCCTACTACTTTTTCATTTTCTGAAATGCTTTTGGCCCTAACACTTAATTGCAGCTGACATTTAGACAGAGCTATATTTTAAACCTTGGGCAGGTAGTGAGCAAAATCGGATTAGCAGTTCATTACTAAATCCTTCATGCTGGCTTAAATCCAATAAGACATGCTAAGGAGTTGTTATGAATTCTCAAAATCCTTCCTCCTTAGATAATTACATACCAATAATTGAAATACCACTGCTGGCATACTCAACGCTCATAATATATGTGGAAGTAAAACTGTTTTAAAATAATATTTGTCAACATTTCTCTTTCATCCTCTAGCTTCCCTTCATTTTTCTTTCTCATAAATGTGTGGTGAGACGGAAACCACGTAATTAATGTTGAAAGCATCAGTTTAAAAAAACAGAGTGCTGATCTATTATTAACATAAACATATGTTTCAAATGGGTAATAACTTACTGCATATCATTTTCTACATATATTTCTATCTGAATTGAAATCCTAAGAAGATGAGTTCTCTCTTGTCTTAGGAAGACCATTTTTAACTTCTCTTTGCCTTAATATAGTGATTTGCAGAACAAGTATTGTTCTGCCTTGCACTACAATAAGATTCTGAGGTTTATTTTTCATTTTGAGTCAGTAAAGCAAGGAAATACATACATTAATATTGACGCTTTTTCTTTTGTTATAAATTAATGCAAATTGGTGCTTCTTGGATGTCAGATCTAACTAAATGTCCTTGAAAAAATTTAAAATTGAGTGAACTTTCAAAAACATTTTTCCATTACTATTATTACATTTTCTGTCTTGAAGATCTGTGAAAGAAAGGAAATGTTTATAAATGAGTTTATATATTCTGATTTATTTCCATTTACAAATATTTCATGCATCACACTGTTAGGAATTTTAGAGAGTACCTTGCACCTTTTTGCTCTTAGGAAAGTAAACAGAAATAGATGTTGAACAATGCTTCAAAGAACGTGCTAGCATAATCCACCATGTATGAAATTTGCTCTATGTGACGTGAAACTGGGCTCAGGAAATCATCCTCAGGATTTTTATCCTCTGGGTATTGTAAACAAACCTGAATAATAATAATAATAAAATCCTAGAGAAAACTAGGTATTTCATTTAAATATAGATTTTTTTTTTTTTTTTTTTATTTCACTTAAAAGTCAAAGTATGAAATCCCTCCCAATCCCACAATTTCTTGCCTGTGCCAACCAGGATAATTATTCACACAAATTCACTTAAAAATGTTGCGAGGGACCATCCAGACATACACACATGACAATGTAAAATCACAAGTCCTGATAAAGAAACTTGACCTTGATTTTCTCAAGGAACATGTGGTAAAAACTTAAAGGAAGATCATAGGCAATAAGAGAACTAGAGGAATTGTACTAGGTTGATTTTTCCCTTTTTAATTTCTGAGCCATGGGCCCCGCTTGAACATAATTCCTAGGAAAATTAATCTACTGTAGTATTTATAACTGTCTGCAACAGATGTTGAATGCATTTTTCTCCTCTCCCATTCATACAGATAGAGTGTGCATGCTTATGCTCCAGCATACCTGTGGAGGGAACAGTCAGATCCCCCGCACAGCCCCTTTGTCAGGAAACTCTCACTTAGAAGCATCACATAAGGCATCTCTTTTCTTGTGCAGACAAAAACCCCAAGAAGTGGAAGAACTTAATCAAGTGTGCATTTAGAATGAACCCTTCTCAAACACAAATACACTTCAACTTAGGGGGTGTAGTATCCAAGATGATAATATTTACAATCAAAAGAAATAGAATTTGAAGGTAAAAGTAGCTGTTATCTTCAGACTAACATCACTTATTTATAAGTTAAAGGTCCCTTATTACAAAAGAACCACATAAAGAGGTTGTGGGTGCAACCAATCTCAACATCTTTAGTTGTCTAAATTCTCTATGCCAATGCTGACACTATCTTAAATGAAGCATCACTTTATCAATACTGAACAGCAGACAGCAGAACAGGATAGCAGAAATCCTACAGCTTGGCAACCTGGTCTCACTGGATCAGTCACTACAATGCCAGAAAGCCAAATGCTGGAATGCTGGACTCAGGACGCTGAGCATCAGCTTGTCCTTACCAGTTTTTTATCACCTCTGAATAAGGAGACGGGAAAAACAACTGCAGAGTAATATTGACCATATGATCAAAGAATTCTATCCTTATCTGGAATGCTACAAACTCTTTAGTATAATGCCTCTGAAAAATGCAGATGACTTCAAATTGACTACTTACAAAAGGGGAGCTTCTTCACAGGGCATTTTGATCTTCTATTCTTAACATTAAACATTGAAAAGTTGTGAAGGACATAATAGACAAGCACTCAGTTTGCAGTGGAGGTAGAGTCCCATCCCTTAGCAAAATCAAAAATCAATTAAAGTAATGAGGAAGGAAACATTTCCTATATATTTTCAAATTAAACACAAACTGGCAGGTCCAAGTGAACAGACTCTCTGAGTACTTGGAAAACTGAAGTAATGTCACTACCATTGTTTTCCTTGAGTGAAAATAAAAGAATCCAAACAGTCTTAATTACAGTGGCATAATACTGCTCTTGGGCTTTGACAAACTCAAAACTAGCGTAGTATGTGACAGTATCCATTAAAGAAATCCTCAGACTATGAGCTACTGTCCTGGGTTCAGCTACCTGCAGTGAGGCTTCAGGCTCTAATGGGATGCAGCTGATCAGACATTTGCATCTCATTAGTTGCAAGTAAAGCATAGAGAACACTATCAAGACTGGCGGGCAAAGGAAACTTTCTAAAGTCGTGATACTATTCCATGATAATATACTTAGTAGGATCAATGCAGAAATACACACCTTTAGCCTTTATTGTCCTCCCAGAGGACAAAAAGCAGGGTTGCCTAGAGAGTATTTTTTGTATACAGCAGTGCTAACTAACACAAATGATGTCAGTACTAACTTCAACATAGTTTTGATCTTTAACAGCTACTTCATTTTAGGGCACTACTACAAACTGTGAGACAACTGTATGCAGCAGTGTACACATTCAAACATGGAAAGACATACAATCATTATGAGATGGTTTACTGAGCTAGATCATATTGGCTTATGATAAAAAATGAAATAAGAAAATATTATTTAGACATAGCCTGCAGCAATAGCATAAATATAAGTCAAATAATTAGAATTAGCTCTATATGGCTATTGTCTTAATAGTGAATTCACACATCAATTTCTCTTTTAGGAAAGAAATGAGCAAATTGCATTCTTATGATTTATCAGAGAACTGGAAAGAAAAGAAATATTAAATTCCAAAGAAGAAATTTTTTTTTTAAACAGTGATGTTAGGCAAAATTTTCCTGAAAGCCACGGATTACTATCAAGATTCCAGGCAAAAGCTGTTTGTGATTTCCACACAGCAGAGTGCACATCAAATGGCAGGATAAAAATCTGCAGTGATAAGATACTGAGCTGGGACTGTCATCCAGGAACCGATGCCAAGATAATAACACAAAAGCTGTGCTGAGTTAGTTATGTATCTGGAATGGAAGACATGGACTATTGAGGTTATATTAGCTATACTGTAACCTGAAGATGGGAGTGTTGGATGGGAGAAAACATGGTTTCTGGCAAAGCAAAATTGATAGCAGAAGCTGTGAGTTACCAACAGAAAAGAGGTGTTGCAATTCAGGCTGGGGCTCTGTCTGAGCAACAATGCAAAACATTAAGCCATGTGCAGAAATGAAAGGCATAGCAGTGTCAACAGGGAGAAGTGCCAAACTCTGGTGACATATTTAGTCAACATATAAAGGATGCTTGCACAGGATTCTATGAAAGTGAGTATTGTTAGGTGGATATATCACATATTTGTTTAAGGAGCTTATCAGAAGTCACTTAATCTCCGAATTTAGGTTTTACTGGAATATAAAATACTGAACTTGGAGGAAAAAAAAAAACAAAAGACAAGTAGGATGTTGAATAGAAAATACACCTACACTGCTAGCTAAGACAGGTGGCAATACAAGGTTTAAAAATGAATCTTCCTCTCTCGTTTCTGCTGTCTTCTTACATTGAGGACATTTTCTTTCACAATTATTGTCTATCTCAGCATTTTCTGTGCTTTCCCAGGCTGCAAACACCACACGCACTCTTGTTTCTGAAGAAGGGGCTTTGATCCTTGCTAGAATACTCCAGCCTGCGCTCGTGACCAGCCACCCCTCTCCTCCTCTGCACCCCTCCTGAGAGCATCCATGGGACTGGCACAGCCACCATCTCTCTCAAGCATATTCTGGCCAAACAGCCATCTTCCACCTCTCCTGTTTAGTCAAACCCTTGAATGAAGAAGTGAAACAGTACACCGTAAGGCAGAAATAAACATATTGACCAGAAGGGTTTCCATCTCGATACTAGATTTGTGCTTATTTTTCTAGCTCTACACATACAGACAAGGCTTGATACCACCAGCAGTGTAATTTTAAAATCTGACATACAGTACCATCAATAGCCAAATATCACAAGCAAATCAGCTGTGAGAGCCCTTAAATCATTTGAAGGGTGCAGACACTTCTATTTGGCCTTTTCACATAAGCGATTGCATTGTTGCAATCAGTCTGTCCAAGAGGTTTTGGAAACTTTTCTATTTGTGACATAACACTATTAAATGCAGCATGTATCTATATATCTCACTCAGACTTATGATTTGCAGAATTAATTTGTGGGTTTCCCCCACCCCCAACATTTATCTTCATTCATTGTAGTTACTGCCACAAATTATTTTCTCCTATATGGGTGTAGGTGTGAGTGAATGCACCTCTTTCATACGTCATTTTAGTTGTTAAAGAGCCCAGCAGTGTTCCAAAAATTGAAGTTATTGTGAATAGAATGTGTTTTACTATCTTGAGAACAGCAGTGTTCTCTTTTGTACCCTGTGTCTTTCACAGTAAAGTTTATTTTGAGGTTTTCCTATTTGTTGTTGCATCTACGGATGGCTTTTGAAAACAGGAAATGACAGATTAGCTGTCAGTCTGGAGTCATTAGATTGTTACCCCTAACAATAATGGAGCAGAAAAATTCATCTGAAATTAGCATCCACAGATGGGATTCAGATGACTGTATTTTCCACAAAATCTGCCTGTTTACCCCAGATTGCAGAAACCTATGATGTGCCAATGTCAGCATCCTCTTTAGTAACAAGAATTTTAAGGAATTTTCCTCCACTTTCACTGATGTTATGTTTAAGTTATCTTGTTAGAGTGAGATATCCTAGACTCTCGTGTTCTGTTAAAGAGAATCATCACCTTAGCCTGGAGTGTCATCAAACATTAGGTGACCTAGACCCCACAGTCCCTTTTAAGATGGCTGAAAGTCTTTTAGTGTCCTGCAGTGTCAGGACAGTCCTAAGACCCCTCTAATCAAATGAAAGCTAACAGGTGCCATCAACACACAGGGACAAAAGCCTTTTCACCATCAGAAGACCAATCCAAAATTTTAAATTGCCCCTTTCTTTTTCCTATTCTGCAATCATTCTACTTGTGTTAATTTTCTACTTACTGGTATAATGAAGTCATGGACTTCCTGCTGTGCCCTTTTTTTCTGAAGCCATTCAGTGGCCAGCTCCCCCAGCCTGTGCCATTTTGACGTCACTTTCCTCATTCCACATTTGCTTTGTGGGCAATGCTTCCACATTTGTTGCAGCTCTTATGCTACTGAAATGATTCATCATCACCAGCTGGCCCTGTTTGAAGGAGCAGAGCACCAGATTGAAAGCTAGATGATCAAATAACATGCAATCAAAATAGCTCATCTTCCTGGATGTTCTAGAGAGTTAAAAGCACTGCCCATCCACTCAGGGCTTCTCTATTCTTGGGATCACAGCTCCAATTCTACGAATCCCACTCGTACCATTTCTCTGCTTTGCTGGTCAAAATCAGACCTGGGTGGTATAGCCAAATGGTGTGGAATATTTTGTAGAGAATAATTAATACTATTTACTGTCTTCAGCTTTGTTTTGCTTTTTTTTATTTTTCCGAAAGTCCTTCTATTTTTCTTAAAAAGAGTCTCGCTGTCCAGAATGTAGAACTGTTTGTTTATGACTTGAGCTGTAAATTTGACTCTCTAGATGATGGACTGATGGACAAAGAATCCTTTCACAGTTAAGCTGTTAAAGTTATTTTGATGCTGTTTTGGCACCACTACTGGCAACTGTTGATAAAAGAAAGTATTAAATATTTACACAAATTGATGATTCATGTTTTGTAATGACATTTATGCCTCACATGTCTTTGGACTATTTTTCTGTTTTTAAAAGATTTCTAATAGCTGTGTCTGAATTGTAAAGTGGACCCCTGGGAAGAGTATGCAGTCATTTAGGGGAATTACTAAAAATCAGTCCTGCCCCTGAGCTCACTCCAGCAGTTTTATCTCAACATCAGTAGCACAGGAACACAGATTGAACTTGCTAGGGGGCTAGAATTGAAAGTTACAGCATGGAGTACTCTTGTCTGATCATATATGTCAGGGCAGGGCAGCCATGGTGTTGTTAGGTGGAAACAAGGGGTTCAGTTAATAAGGATGACAGCTACAACTTTCTTCATGATTTTGTGCCTGAGTTTCTATTCCACAACTAAAGAAGTCTAAGGCTGGGATTTCTACTTCAGAGATTCTCAAGAAAGTTATTGGAAATTAGCAAGGGAAATTAAAATTCCATTAATTCCTTGTATAAAAGACTTATCAGAATTAGAAAGTCTTACCACTATTCAGTTTCCCAGAATTACTTTCCAACCTGGAGTAAACTAAATTGTACTAATTGGGAAAGCATCCACACAGAAATTATAATCCAGTTTATCTAGCCATTTAAATCATACAGTTAGTTAAGACAGGCTTGTTGATGCTCTAGAAAGCTCCTCTGAGAAAGTCTTGAACAAGTATGAAAGCAGATATACTTAACTATCACAGCTTCCCTACAGTCATTCCAGAATAAAGATCACAGCTAAGGCAAACAAAAGGATACGAATAGAAGGTGTTTAGATACTGTATCATCTTATGGATTAATAAAATGACTGAATATGGTTATTCTCTGTTAATCAATGGCTGAAGCACAATAAAAGATTAGAAATATTCAAAGGAAATACATAGTATCAGCTTCCATTAAAAAGCAGCTTCCATTTCTAAAAAGCATAAGGAGAATTGCTACAACCATGATGCTTACATGCCTTTTATATTTATTTCTACCAGCTTGACTCATTTGGTGTTGACTAGGCATGAATTTCAAAGCATGCTTAGACAGTTCATTCAGATTTTATCCACACAGCTACTTGCATCAGGATTATTCTGGTTTTAATAATTTAAGGAATACAAGTTAATATTGTCTGATGTATGTCATCTTAATAAACAAACGATCTTAAATTTGAGTTCCTTGGGGTTTGTACCTCAAATCTTTCAATGAGTTGTTCACAATCAGCCAGAGAGAAACAAAAGATAATGGTTGTGTAATTCAAGAGTGGGACAACATCAGAAAAAAATCCAGGAAAGAATGGTTTGATGTATAAGTTTTCTGTGAACGTATTAGTTTGCTGAATTCAATTATTTAATGCAAATTACTGAGAGCTTGCATGCACTAAATGTGGGAAAGGAAGAACATGTGAAGTTATAAAAACTGGTATAAAAGTTTATCATCAGGTAAAATGAGAAGACATCAAGAAAATTTAACTTGAAATATTTGTTAGGAAAATAATTTTGAGCTAGACTGTTTAACAGCCTGTTAGGGAAGTGCTGAAAAACTAGATGCTGGATGTATCTAAAACTGGACAAGACATGGGAAGATTGAGTTGTTTAATTCTGTATTAGAAATATGGAGAACTAGAAGTTGCTGGATGTGCCTCAAGTGGCCAGATTATGTAGGTTATGCAGACATACACAAGAAATCTGCTAACTTGTGATCCTTGTGTACATTTTCTGGACATACACGATTCCCTTAGGGTACAATTGTCATATGCTACACTGGGAATGCAATATAGCTTTATCTGGAAAAAATGAAATGCTGAAATCCATGCTGAAAATGGACACAGATTAGTGGCCTAACATTACGAACTCATGTTATATGGGTCCTAACTCACTGTTAACTGATGTTGTATGAGTAATGTAACAGTCATCAGAGAGAAATGCAGTATGAATAAAATTATGAAGTTGAGCCTGGGAAGAAGGTGGAGAGTGAGTAGGGAGGTATTTTTAAAGATTTGGTTTTATTTCTTATTATCCTACTCTGATTTGATTAGTAATAAATTAAATTAATTTCCCCAAGTCAAATCTGTTTTGTCCATGAAAGTAACTGGTAAATGATCTCTCCTTGTTCCTATCTCAACCCACAAGCCTTTTGTTGTATTTTCTCGCCCCTGTCCAGCTGAGGAGCGAAGTGATAGAGCGGCTTTCGTGGGCACTTAGCATCCATTCATGGTCAACCCATGACAACATCCCACTTCTATAGGACATTTTTAGTGAATAGATTCATTCTTTATTATTATTTCATTGCTTGCTATAACTCCAATGAGGTACTGGTATTTATAAAATACTGGAAACCTATCTATCCACAGAATATTGTATCTCTGAGCAACAATTACCGTATACATTCCCTTGCTTTCTTTAAGAAGAAATATTGCTTCCCTTCTACTGGTTTCTTTCTTGTCCTTTGTCCTCCAGTTCAGACAAGATGGAGATTGGCAATCCCTATTTCCCAATATTTGCTGATTCCACCCCTTAACCACTGGAAAGCCACAGCATTGCAGACTCCTGTAGCCCATACCATCTGCTTGGGTCAGGGAGATTTTGCCAGTACTCCAAGTCTTTCTGGCATTTGGGGTTCTCCAAGGAAAATCTTCTGGTAGTCAGACCTCCTGAGTTAAAATCCACTATGCACAAGGAGGAAGGGACAGTAAAGACTGTTTTCTAGCTTCTTGTCTAAACCAATTATATGGTGGTAGATCTGTGCCTTTCTTTGGGCATCATTCTGAGAATTTGGTCTGGCAGTTTTAAGCTCAGTTGGATGGCTAATGCAAGCAGTGAGGCTTGTTGGTTCCTGTTATTTCTTACTCATAAACTGAAGACATGCTCCAGGCAAAATTGATGTCAATAGTTATTTTCCCTACTGAAGGCCTTTGGTATTTGCCTTATTCTACATTCATAAACCTCATCAGCTTATTAGAAAGGTCAGTAGAGAAATCAGTTGAATGGCTGAAATTCTTGCAAACCTTTTTTTTTACAAAAGTAAATTTTGTGATCCCTGCAGAATCTCTCAGTACACAGGATTCTATCCTTGCTGTAGTTATCATTCTCTACAACAGCCTATAAAGGTCAGAACTAAAAGACACTGAATTTGAAGTAAGAAGTCAACGCCTTTAGTTCTAATAAAGGTACATGTTATCTCTTGCAATCCATGTAGCATATAGCACAGCTTATTGTGAGCCTCAGCTGCTGAGAGTTTTTAGTGAAAAACAGCAATTTTTCCTAGTTTAATGTTAGTAAACCTGTCACAAAAAGACAGCTGATTGGCCAGATGTCTGGAAAGCTATCCTTGCTGATACACAGTTTGCTAGCATGTGAAAATTTAATGGTAAAAACAATGTATTTTTCATAGCATGGTATTTCTGCTTTTGGTATTTATCTGGATACTGAATATCTGCACAGAAATAGAAACTCTCTCATCCCTTGAAGTTTTGTCCACAGTTTTATGAGGCTGAAGTCACAGACAGCTATAGTCCGCATCATGGTAAGGGTATATGCAGTATTTTAGATTGAATGTTACATAAAATTCAGTGAGGAACTGTAGCTTCATGAGTCTGTAAAATTGGAATAAATAGGCTTTTATGTTATTGTTGTTTTTGAGGATACCCAAGCTTCCTTAAACTTTCTTTTGTATTGTTGCTACTAGATTTCTGATTCTGCTGAACTTAGAAGAGTGACCATGCAAATGATGTATAAACATTGGAAAGAACTAAGAAAATTTTTGATAGTTTTAGATAAATAAATCAAATTACTTAAATATAAAAGCCTCATAACATCATCCTGATTGTATGTTTAAATAAATGATATTTAAAATCAACAATGCATAAGCACAATATAAGTCACATATGGATAACCAACACCCCTAGGATTTATTTCTTTTAGCATTACACTAATTAATTTCTAAAACAGTACTTAGAAATTAGTACCTAAGAAAAAGTTAAACCCTAGTAATCTTAGCAGACAAATTACGCAAATGTTAATAGTGTCATGGAGTGAACCATATCAGTGTTGATGCAAATATAACTTAGTAAGATCAAGAATTGAAAAGAAAAAAAAAGTGCTAGGTCTATTAGTGTTCCCCAGGTGTTTACAGTGTAAATCCTATTGCTAAAATAAAATGATAAAATCTTGAAAAGCCAATTTTTACTTGTTTCTAACTTACAAGGTTTTGGCCAAAATAACTGCATTAAGGATACTGATGGAAGTTTTAAAAATTAGGTTTTACCCCATGACACAGAAGAATACAAATCAAGCACAGTAAACATAGAAAAAATTCAATAAGCTCCAGAAACACACCCAGAGAATTCCAGTTCATATAACCCACATTTCTCTTATTAGTCTGTAGACAAATGATAGAAAGTAGAAATCTTGAGGAAAACAAGTACCAAGTTCATTATACTTACAGAAACATACAGTATGTTGAGTACTAACTCTTGTTTACTTATTTTTCTATGTCTAAATGAAAACAACTATCAGATGTTTATAAGTCCTAATTTATTTAATATAAAGCATGGCTCTCATATGTCAATTTTAATTTTACCTACGTTTTAAGAAGGGGAAATTGTCTTTCTTGAGAACTGGGATGCAGGACACCCTTATTTCTAGATTTTGAAGAATAAAGGTCTGTTTGGATTACTTTTCTTTGTGGT
>NW_009924854.1:0-10663 GCF_000696875.1 Nestor notabilis | reverse complement strand
AGCAGGATACATTTAGCAAAACTACTATAGTAGTATGGTTGAAATCATGCTTTATATTTTAAACTTGTGCTGGATTTTATCTCCAGCATAATTCAATTTATATTGGTTTGGAACTCAGTTTATGCTTTCTATTTACGCAGGCAGCCTCTTAAGTTTTAACATTATTTATTTTTCCTGAAGACAAAGAATTGTTTTTGATTTTGGATGCTGCTATAGCTTTTCATCTGGTGAGTGATGACATACAGAAAACATACCTAGCTTCTTAAGCTCATCTCAGATGTGAGAGTTTAGATCATAGTCCAAATCCTTTGAAAGACATTCATTGGTTTGAGTCAACTCTACATCAGACTCTAAGGATCATACTTACATCCAGACTAGATCCCAAGGTCTCCCAAGCATAACACACATATTAACAATCTATTTCAGAGTGCAGTGCTAATAATAAATACATACAAGTGATGTATGAAATAATGGAAAAATGAAAAATGGCTCCCCAAAAAAGCCCTACTGCTCCCAAATGTCAGGCCCATGACCAATTCTTTCTTCAGCTTTCAGAAAAACAGGGAAATCAAGGTACATCTTCTGTTATGCATTTCTAATCAGTAGAACCCAGCTTTACAGAATAAATCTGTGTAATAGTGGACAAATAGTCTCCAAAGGGGCAGAAAGAGGTTGGAGAACATTTATACTGGATGGCATTGCACACTGGGAGAAATGAGTCACTGCCAGGAGATGGTGAAAAGGTTCATATTGTTCTCATGCAGATAGATAAGTAGGGACTTAGACGAGTGTTTCTGTGTTTTGGTAGAACTAAATATTACATTATCAATGAGGTAGGAGTAATGTAACCCTACTTATGGACATAGAAAGTTCTAAGTTAACTCTTCAAAAATGTTAGTGCTTCAGAAACACAAAGTGAAAAAGTAATGATTTTCTGTTTTCTTTTTAATGGAAGATCAAATTATAGAGGCTGTTTAAATATTAAAATTTATTGTGGAGATTTTCTGTATCTGAATTATTCATACCTGTTTGCCACTTTCCTCTGATTCTGGCTTGTGCTTGTCTCTGAGTTCAGACTGGCAGTCTTTTTCTTATTTATTGTGCAGATCAGATTTGGCTTTTCCCTTTTTGTCCTTGTGATTATTTTGTTTCTGCCATTCTGTATTTTGTACCTTACAGTTGCATGGAAGGGATGGTTTGCTATTCTGACTTTCTTCACAGATTTCATCAGTTAAACAGTTTGTCAGCTCTCATTACAGCTCTGATTGTGTTCCCAGGCAGATCTCAGTCTGTAGAAAGTAAAGCTGATTTAACTGATAGCAACATAGAAGCTTGTCATTGAAATGGTCATTTAAAAATTTTAAGTAGAGCCATTTCTGTCACAAATGCATGCATATAGTCCTCATATAATCTTAAAGGGATGTATAAATACAGGCCAGCGTTCTATTACAAAAAGATGAGGCACTTCATAAACGTACTTTCAAACAAGTCTTGTTGCCATTTGGTTGCATTATTGGTATTCAAAGTAATTTTTTTTTAAGTAAGCTGTTGATGAAAGTGAAAAATAACACTAAATACTGTTACTGTACAGTAGAGTAATACTGCTTACAGATGGCTAATTCACTGGAGGTAGCATATTGATAATTTCAGAACATATTACTTCAACCTCAAATCCTCCTTTCACTCTTCTCCTTCTCCCTTTTTTTTTTTTCTGAAATCTGTGGATTTCAGATTCATGAAAAAACTTAAGTATCAAAATAAACTGAAGTTATGTGATATTTGTCTGATTAATATTTGTCTGATATTTCCAAAATAAATAATTCTGCTCTTTTTTTCAACACTCTATAGAAAGCCCAAAAGACACACCAGGGTTTTAAGGCCTTACCAATTCAGCAGTATGAAGTATAGCCCTATGCCAAGGCAGTGTTATAACCAAACTAACCATATCTACTACACTGATACCTATCTGCGCTCACCTGTTGCACCTAGCCAGCTCAACAGTCCCAGTACCACAGTGCTCCTCTGATTAGGAGGTTGTGGTGGGAACAAAACAAGCTCTTTGGCCACTTCATTCATGGTGGTAGAAATAAAAGCAGCAGTGCTGAGTGCTTGGGAGAAGGAGAAAAGATTTGTGTTAAAAGGACTGAAGATTTTCCAGTTAGAACATTATTGTGCAGTCAGAAGTACTGCTATGCTTGTGGCAACAGGTAATGTTGCATGAGAAGGGAAGATAGGTATATAGTAAGAAATCTTGCTTATGAGAAGGTCTACAGGAAAAGAACAAAACACTTTTGGAGTTTACAGAGTCTATTTTCTGCGTGATAAATAATGGCATGCCTGTATGTTGCGTATTTAAAGGTGGTGTGCTTTGAATTCTTAGCATGCTGCCAGCTACCCAAGAATTCTTATTTCAGGAAACAGATCTATTTATCAAGATCCATAAAAGCTCCATTTCCTTAGCATTCTATTTTGTTGCTCCAATATGACTGTCAGTATCTGATCTGCCTGTTAGCCTGGATTTTATGAAAATCAATGCTGAGATCTCTGGTTAGCATTTTAAAATAGAGAAAGGAAGATCAGTGTATATGAAAGAATATGATCTAACATACCCTGCCATTTGAAATAGGTGTCAGTCCTTGTTGGCCACCTCCTAATTCTTTGCTCTAATTCTACTCTTGGCTCCACACTGTCATTCTCCAGATAAGACTATGACTTTCACATAGCAGAGCTCTGCATAGTCACTCATAATGGGAAAGATGATGTCCTTACTCTTCCCTAAGCAAAATAGGGTTTGAAAGCAAAAGAAAAAACAGTATGCTAAAGATATACTGCAAGTACAGAGGATATAAAAAGCAGCATCTTCAGAGGAAGCTACTGTAAGTCTGGTTTGCTTCTTTCCTTGTTTATTTAAAGAAAAAAAGTTCCTCAGTGCTTTAATTCAAGCAGGAAGAACACATCTTTTTCCCAAATACCATTTTAAAGGCAGCCTATTGAAACCAATATTCTTCCTGTGATACTCAACTTCTACAGATTTGCAGAGTTACAAAAAACAGCCTTGATATGGTAGAATTTGTGATCACTAAACCAGAACAAACCCTTCTGTTTCTCATTTCATCCTCAAAATGCATAGTATTCTCTTTAGAGAAGGTATTTCTTTATTTGAGATGAAAAGCACTCTATACTGTCCAGTAGATATATCCAAAGCCTTTCACCAGATCTTCTCTACAGATTCAGTGTAGAAAGTTCTCAGATCATTATTTCACTATTTATTGTAATTAATATTATTTTAATGGGATTCAGTCTGTTAGAGAAGAAGAGCCCAAAATAAAGTTTAGGATTTATTTTTTAAGTCTTCTGACAAGCTTTTTTACCAACATGAAAACAAGTGTAAATGTGTTTCAGTGAGCTAAATTTCAGATTTTTCCACTCAGATCAGCAGACTAAAGCCTTTTTGCATACCTCCCATAAAAGAAAGTAATTAGAAGAGCACTTCAGATTCCAGCCACAAATTAGGAAAAGCTACCAACAGTCTGGCATTTCTAAACAAGTAGTTACACAGAGTGCCAGCTAAACATAAGGAGAGCCTGGGATGGGGAGGAAGATGGCAAAACATTTTCTTAGGAACAGACTTGCAACATTAATCCTATATCTAAAGGAAGAGGTCCTGCTCAGTCCACTTGGGGTCCTTGTTTCTAGTTTGTTTACATGTTTTCATGTAGAAGTAGTAAATGCTGACATGGATCCTACATGCAAGTGTACAATGAGCTCTTGGTGGACAACACTCCATTCCCAACATATGCTCATTCCCAGTCATCATCCTGTTCCCTTCTGTTTGCTTGGTATACAGAATTTAAATCATTCAAGTATCTTTTTTTTATATAAAGCAGAATTTGTTGCTCCCTCAGATATCCATACATTGTTGTTTGAAATAACAAATGGCATTGATAGCACCTTAATTTTTTCCCAATCTTTCAGTGAAGAGATTTGTAGAACAGGAGAAGGAGTGCAGCAGATAATGTTCTGTTTCCTGATTCTTTATTGGCTTATATCTGGAGAAGCTGTTTACACCTTTACAAAATGTATATATGTTTTCAGGGAAGACCAGAATGTTATAAATTTTAATTTGCTTTTCCTTTATCAATTGACATAATTATCCATCATATATGTTTCAGGGGGGAGGGGTGTGGGGTGGCGTGTGGTGTGTGTGAACTATCACTGTGTAATCTAACAGGTTCAAGGGAGAAAAACAATAGCTTGCAGCCCTTCCAAGTGATATTTCTCAGGCATGCATGGAAGTGATTCATAACAAAGACATTTAACTACAGGGGAAACATGTTGACACTATAACTCAATGTGGGTACAAAAGTGGAAGCTGAGCAAAGTATATTTGTTGCTTTCCAAGTAAAGGATTTGTCAATAAGGGTCCTGATTTCAGAAGTGAAAAGTCTATTTACAGAAGCCTTTGATGACTTTGCTTCCAAGGTATCTCTCTGGCAAGGTACCCCAAAACTTGAAATCTTGGCAAGATCCTATAACATCTACACTTACTACATTTCCTCTTGAACAAATTTTTGGCAAGCTAGCTTGTTGAAAATGGGGAAATTACCTTTTTGCCAGGAATAATGGCCAGCCACTGACTCCAGTCTCAGCAGTCAGTGCCAAGCATTTTTATGTTTCATTGTAAATTAAAGAATTCACCAGAAAGCAAATGACACATTTAACAGATAATGCTGTCATTTTAGTCCAGTAACCATCTGTGACTTTAACGCCAGTAAGTCTATGAACATCCCCAGTATCAACTCTACCACCTGATACCTCCATCTGTACAGCACAGTGAAAACTGATGGATGACACCAGACCTCCATCACACCACTACAAGAAAATAAAACAAACAGAAACAAAACAAAAACAACACAAAGTCACAATTTACACAACACATGAACTAAATGAAATAAATACTGGACTCTCCTGCATAGACTAACCAACCTGTTTTCTTGGGAAAACGATTATGCTGATCTTCTGTTTAGTTTTTCTCTTCCATGCCTATTCAGTGATTCCATGCCATAGCTCGCTGGATTGTACCTTCAAGTTGCCAAATTTTCAAGAGATTTGGTTCCTATCTAGCGAGTAGTCAAGTAAGCTTCCAAGCACTCAATGTCATGTGTCAAACATAAGCAAATGACAGTGTTATTTTGAAACCTTTGAGAATTTATGTATATGTACACAGACTTCAAAAGTTAAACTCATTATTTACAGCAGCTTTAGGTTGTCAAACTTTATCACTCTAAACCCAGATTTGTGAAGCTTCCTGTCAGTAGTTTACTTTAAGTCTGGTTATAATGCTGCCTTTTTCTCTCTCAAATTTATAAAAACTGTTCAAAAGTTATCTACAATCTGATATAGCAGAGGAAGTGTATGCCTTATGCATCCAAAATTTTGCACTTCATTGAGCATTTGGTTTGTATATTGAGATGAATTTTCCTTTAGATGTCACTGCCCCATGAAAAAGAGTAGTAGTCTATGCACAGAAATCACAGAAGAGAGACAAAATGAGGCTACAGGGCCTCTTCAACATTTTCTATTAAGCCTGTCCAGCTTTACGTCCATGTTCCGGTACATACTGGTGTGTTCCCTATTTACATAGCATGGCCCAAGCCCAGAGTTAAGTCCATTTTAGTAGATATGGCCAAGTCCCTTTCTCTAGCCCTGAGAGCAACGTAGTGTGCCTTCTGCTCATGTAGACAATTTTTTTTCCTCCTAGTAGCCTTATTGAAACCTCCAAAAGGAAGAGTCCCTGTCCTGCTTTATCCCCCAAAATCAGGCCAAGGTATTAGTTGAAAGAATGGTCATTGGCATAGGCCAAAACTGTCAACAATCTGGACAACAGCAAGTGAGTAACTGAGCCTGTTCAGCCTTCTACTATAGACACAGTCAATACACATATTTGTAATGGTGCAAACATATCATACATTTGGTAGAAAAATATTCCATTTAGTTTACAATTAATGGAATTTTCCATAACTTGAGAAAAATCACATTATGCAGGAAATAACGTTCTCAGCAGTCTTAAAACCTGAACAGCTTTCAGTCTTCTGTAGTGAAGTTGAGAAGTAATTTGTTTATTGTTCTAGATATTATTTTTAGCCCTGGTTATAAACAGGAGAGATCCTGTCTTCTCCAGTATCTTTTTTTTTTCTTTTTCTTTTCTAGTGGGAACCAACCTTTGAAACATCTTTCTTTTTAGTTATGGTCATGCTCAGCTTAGTCTGGTCCAACAGGCAAACAAATGCTGCTTTCTTTTCTAGAGATGATGGAATTGGTAGTAACCCAACAGCAGGGTGTGCCCATGCTGAATATATTCAGTAAAAGGCACAAAAATTCCCTGCAATTAAAAAGTACACTTAGAAATAAAACATCTTGACCATTGGATTTCTCTTATCACTGCCTGAAAATTGAAGCAGTTTATTGCAGAAGAACTATTACAACAAAACAAAATAATGAATAGAGTTAAAAGCCATAAACAACCAATAAATGAAAAGAGAAACTTCAGCAGTTTGGGACATGTAACATTCCTCAGAGGATTTTTAGTGTGGGTAGAGAAAAAAAGTATTACAGAATATAAAAATATCCCCAGTTTGCGTGGAAGTGTCTGGGTTTTACATTCAGTGATTTAGTTGTAGGTGTAATGTTCCATGCTGATCTTAATATTTATCAAAGTGCTGGTCCTGTAAAAGTAAGGAAGAACTAAGTTTGGAGTTACATCTAAAAAAGATTATACTTTACAATGATGAAGAAAAAGCTTGTTATAAAAACCAGAAGGACAAATACTACTCTGTTTGTGTGAGCTGTTACATTCACTACAATTTATAGCATTGTGTGAAATTCTGCGATGAAAGCTTCCTGCATGTCTATCATGCTGTTTACTTTATGCATCTACTGCTCTCAAATTATCATCGTGCTTAAAACTTGTATATGTCAAAATACAAATCAGCTGGATAGACATGGCTTGCTAATTGCTCAGGCTGATTTA
The DNA here is from genome assembly GCF_000696875.1 of Nestor notabilis. Taxonomy (NCBI): domain Eukaryota; kingdom Metazoa; phylum Chordata; class Aves; order Psittaciformes; family Psittacidae; genus Nestor; species Nestor notabilis. The sequence goes on along the minus strand of NW_009924854.1, from coordinate 3,633 downwards.
CTTTTTCTTTTTCATTGCTCAAACTGACACAGCTTATTTTGGGATGTTCTCAGATGTTTTCCCCAGCCATCTTAAGCTGAACAATAGGTTTATAAATGCAGATTGTCCCACCAGCTTTATGTGGGGTCCACATAAAATCATTTACCTTCTGAGAGACGAAGGCAGTGCTAGAAGCTTGTACAAAGCACTGGGAGCACATGTCCTATATTGTCGTGACAATTCCACTCATGTGGCACTAAGCATAAGGACTTCAAATAAAATCAGCAGAGAGATCTCATACATGGTAACAATTACAGCTGTACTCATAATACCAACTCAGCTTTGCAAATAGCTCCCTTGGGCCTCATGCAGCATAAATTGAATTGATCTTTCTCGCTCAATGGCAAGATCTACACCTTTTCTCAAATAGTATACTTACACTAACAGTGACTGTCAAAACTAAGACCAACTCACCAATGGGAAATATAGAGAGGAAAAATATTTTAATAATATTTTGCTGATCAAAGTGCTCACATATTCCATATTTAAAGGTCCAGACTCACTGCTGCTACTAAGCATGACCCAAGAAGATAGTGCTGAGAACATGCATATGAAAAGTAAGATCTGAGGATAAACAATGAGAAATTATCAGGCACTGGCTTCATACTAGTAAGTCTTGAACTGAAATAAAACTTTCAAGACAGCCTCTTTTCACAGTGGGCCTCTCATTAGACTGGTGAGATTAAAAACTAGTTAGAAGCAGCAATTTAGATTCAATCAAAATTCAACCTGCATTTACAAGTTGAATGAACTGTCAGTGTACAAAACAAAATGATACAGGTTGAGGATGATACGGTATTGAGAATGCTGGACAATTAGGTGAGGCAACCGAAATAACAGGCCCTGTGATTACAAGAATTTTGCTAAATCCCTCTTCATTAAAACAAATTAGAATGCCACCTTTGTCTTTGCCCATGTTGTTACACTTATCACAGAAGTGTAAAAATCAATTCCAAACTAATTGCTACTTTGTGGAGAAAAGTCTGGCAGTCAGTTTTCCAATAACAAAGAGCAGAAGGACATTGAACAACTGTAGGTCAGAGATGGCAAAACTACTTCTTACATAGTGCCTGAGCAGAGCAGCAAGCTTTAAATTGCTGTGACAAAGTCTGTTGTTTGGGATTAATCTTTTCTTCATGACCATAAAATATTTCTCCACTGTGAGCAATGAATGTGGTTTTGCTCACTTTAAATGCCATCAATAACATCCTTTGCTATTCTTTTTTCTGACTGCCTTTACTCATTAAGCTGTTAAAAAGTGGCAATAAATGCACATCTAAAAGGCCTTGCCATAAGTAAATCTGAGATTCCTACACTTGAGTAGGAGCTTTTTCTGTGGCAAGAAAGACTGAGTCAAGGTAACTGCCTATAGTGACATGAAGGAAAAAGAATGTGTCTTTAGCAGTATTCTCTTACTGATTGTCGTTTTGGCCTTTGTGTTGCATCAAAATAACTTGTCAAATACTCACGTATACAAAATTAAATACTGAAACAGCTAACTGAGGAAAAATATCAAAGAATGAATGTTTGTTGGAAGAAATCTGCAAAATAATGAACATTCAGGTAAAAAGTTTCCTGATGAAACCATAATGTATCTTTATACCTATGTTAAAGCAATTTCATCTCAATCTCACCCAATCACTTAGACGTTAAAGTTAAAACTTAGCTCTTGCAAAAAGTAATCTGTTAAGAAGGCAAGTGAGAAAAGTATTTTTCATGGTTCTTGGATAGTAATATTTATTATCTCGTTGTTTTTTTTTCTTTGCATAGGGAAATCAAAGAACAGTGTAGAATATCAATGGACAAACTGTGGTGCCAAAGTGAAAAACAGTCAAATCAAATCCTGCAGCTTCATATTATCAAATCTGTATTTTGAATGGAAGGAAAAAATAACCTTACTGCATATATCTGTGTTTCTTATAAGGTTCAATAACTTTTAATTTCAGGTTAATTTACTTCACTTTTCTTAAACCTCTGACAAGGTTTCAATTATACACTCCATTATGCTGTTTCTTTCTGTGAAGATTTGAGTTACTCAGAAATTTATCTACACAACAAAAATCATATTAGGCTTTATTTCACAGCCTGACTCATTCACCAGGTCTTTATAGAAGTATTTTCTAAAAGTATTTTTAGAATTATTTTTGAGAAAAAGCAAACCCAGTATTTTTCTGGAACTCCCCCACTAAATCTACAAGATGAAGGAGAGTGTAAACACATGACTATAGTGAAGTCAAAGGGAATTAAATATCCCAGAACAAGGATTCTACCCCAGAGTCTTTCATGCTATTTTGGCCTGCAAAGCCAAAACCAGAACGACTGTCTGCTGAGCAAAGCCCTTCCTCCTTTATCAGTCCAACATTTAATAGTGCTGATTCAAACTAATACAATTCTATACTGGAGTGTAGCTTCATTTGGATTCAAATGCCAAGTAAAAAAGCAGGGTAATGCTGAATATTGACATTGATAGTATCGATATTATTATCAATTAATATTGATAATGCCACATCTGATTGTGAGAGGGGTAGTCCAGATGAATTCATCTGCCCAAGCTAGATGTCAGACATAAGGAAACAGTGGCCAGTGACTAAAGGCCTGAGGGACACTTAAACTAGTCAAGGAGGTCTTTTAAAGAGAACCACAGGAATGTAAAACTTCATTGTGATCTCCTCCTTCTAAACCTACTGTTGTGTGCTGCATCTACTTGCTACTGCTTTTCTTTTTTTTTAAGGGAAAATAAGAATAAGGAGGAGGTGGGGAGGAGAGGGGTTGAGTTTAAGTGGTTTTCCCTTCTGTGCTTAAGTGAGTTTTCCCTTCTATAGTTTTTTGTCATGTTTTTGTGAATGTAAGGGGAAAGTTAAAAGTAAGATGACAGTTAATACAGGATTTCCTTTTCTTATCCTCTATGAGCAGTCAGTAAACATTAACAACTGGATATTTCCTTGACCTATTTCATATGAAATACATTTTTTCATCAGAAAAATGAAGCAGCATTCTGGCACACAGATGCTTAACTGTATAGTGTTTGCTAAAAGTGGGACTATTACTTAAACACTGACAACAAAGTAAAACAATAAGAAACATTTCTGCGGTCTATGAAATGATTTTATAATGACATTAAAAGAAAATAAAATTTTAAAAGAGCTCTACAAGATCTCCATAAATGCTTCTCTGAAAATCCTGAACAGTTTGGCTATCTGCCAGGAATTTAAGACCTTTATTGAATACACTAGGTTTCATTACAGTGCACTATGATTTTTCAACTGTCAACTGAAGTAATACGTGTGTTTACCTGGTAATTGAGATGTAAGAAATAGATTTTTCCATTAAAAAAACCTTTTCAGTGAAACAAACTATATCTTATTTCGAAAATTGAAAATAAAAGAGTCATTAGCATATCTCCACAAAAAATATTATTATTTTACAGTGGGATTATTACTATTATAATACCACTATTTACAAAAGTGATAGTTATAATCGCCCAACACTTTCCATCTTATACTAGATAAATAATACAACAAACTACTAAAAGACATCTTTTTTATTTTCTTTTTTCTTCTAAGTCTTTTATTATATCTAATTTTAATTATATTT
>NW_009924853.1:0-3216 GCF_000696875.1 Nestor notabilis | reverse complement strand
TGCCGGCTGGGTTTGAACCACGACAATTATGAAACAGGTGAACAGAAGAAATCCTCCAAATAAAATTATATATTTGTTCTAATCAACAACCTTCATAAAGATCTTTCTGTACTATTTAAAGCAAGCAAATGACTAATCCTCAAAACTCGACTTCGTGTCATTTATATGTGTTGATTAAGACCTTTATCAAGTAAGGACTGAATAAAGACAGGATGATCAGATTCTTTAGAGGGAAAAAACAAAACAAAACAAAACTTTCTAAAAAGGAGAAGGGAAAGCACAAAAGCTGAAATCTAGGTAGTTTCAGGTTTCCATAAATGGAAAAAGGGAATTTGAGGGGAAATCAAGAGGAACATCCATTACAGTGCCACAGTGCTCTGAAGAATGCCAGAAGCATTAGAATGCTGTGCACAGGTTGTACCTGTGAAAGGCTCAGTGATTACACATCTCCAGCATGCACCCAGGCGAAATTTCCTCTTCCTAATACTGTGATTGGCTCCTGTTGGAGACATAGCTAAAACAGGATAGGTGTTTTATCATATTACAGGGTGCTCATAAGACTGAATCAAATAATTACACTTCTGACAAAAGGAGAAGTTTAATGGTTTTTCTTTTATCAAATGTGACTGGAGGGCATATTTATAAAATTATTTAGACATTGAAAGGCTCACAAAAATAGAAATTTCAAGAACAGGTAAGCAGACAATATTACATTTATATTTCTGTGTCCAAATGTCTTTCATGTTCTACTTGCATACCCTTCAGAATCACTCAGAAAATAGGAAACATGAGCCATAAGAATGTAATGTAAATCTGTGCCTTTATGATTTTGTCTCTGTATTCCAAGTATTCCAAGGAGTGTCAATTAAATAGCACATTAGAGTGTAACAAAACCATGAACAATATTCTTGGTAATATTCTTGGGATTAGTTGTCTTTGGCTCCTGTTGAAACTTGTGGTAAATTACATTGCACTTTTCCTGGAGAGACCCTTATTGACTTCTTTAGCCACATGATACTTCGTGCAAGTCAAAATGACATAGTTGGTGGGTTTTTTGTGTTGTAGGTAGGGATACCCTCCAGAGTCTACTGAACCACAGCACGTCATTACTATTCTCTGGCTAGTTTTCTCTAAGACAAATTTGCCCAAAAGTGGGCTAGTCACAAGAAGTTTGGATTAAAGTACAGCAGGGCCAGTTTATCTCAGGGCTGGGAACTGTTCCCAGTCTTCTTCAATTTAGTAATATAGACATAGCTTGTCAGTTTTAATTGTTTTCCCATGCCATTCCCACTCCTTTAAATTGGAAACACAGATGGAAAAGCAGTCAGTGTACAAAATAATTTGCATCTCGTTTGCCTATTGTTAAATGATAAAGCAAACCAACATGTTGAAAATCCTCAGGAAGAAGAAAAAAAAGTCTGAAATGGACGAGTGCATCCAATGAAGCAAATACTTCTAAGCCTAACAAAATCCATATCCAACTCTTGATTCCCAAGAAATATTACACTTGTGAAATCATATGAGTACTTGATCTCCGTGTTGCTATCTAGCAGCAGAAGGGGGGAGAAAGAAGTGAAGAACAGAAGACAGAAACAACAACTTCTTTGAGCCTTTCAACATTTTTCTGGATCTCCTATTTGGAAACAGTCTATGACACTATGTCTTTAGTAAGACAGACATGTCACAGTGGTGTATTTGTTGGGACAGTGAAAGAGAAAAATGAATCTGAAGAATAGATTCATTTATGTAGTGTACTCTAAAATTATTAAGATATGGGGACAAGTACAAGCAATTAAAAAAAAAAAAGCTGCAGAACACTACAGGAAAGTTAGAGTATATGAAATAAAAATATCAAGTCCTCCAGGTGCCTCTACTACCATTCAAGTTCAAATAGGCAATGAAAATACACTCCATCTGGAACCTGCTGCAATTTCCTGTGTCCTCTGTTATATGATGTCTGCTACTTTATGAACCCAAGAAGTTAAAGATTTGCAATCTGTGGAGAATTTCATGCAGATCTTTATCAGGACCCATGTCAGACATGGGTTTACAATGCATCTTAAGTGCCCATATACTAGCTAGTGAAAGACTGATCATGTCTGCTCTGCATCCTCCATGGTCTAGTCTAACTATTGTTTTCTTTGTTAACACATATGGTCATACAAATGTGATATGACTTTGAACATAACCTGAAGTTTAATTAGTTCAGTTATTGAAGAAGAAAAGCTAATAGCAAAAATGGATGGTATAGAACAAGAGATACTTTATTTAAACTGGATGTCTATACTTGTCCTTAAATGATACTGGGGTATTCCCTTTGCATTTATGACCAGGACACTAAAGAAATCCAAGAATAAGATTTCTGTAATAAGAAAGTTGAATATGGACTAAAACTCCTAATTTGATCCTTGATGCATAAACAAATGACGACAGACACAATTCATATCATGATAATCTTTGATACTATGTGTAACAAGTCCAAAACTGTTGTGTCCAGCTCCAGTGTCAGCATCTCGTGAAGAATGCTGACAACTTCGGAAAAAGCCAGAAGAGGTTCCCCAAAAACCAGAAAGATATTCATTATGAGAAATAGCTCTTTTAGTTAAGCAAAGGGGGGTTGGACTAGATCACCTTTAAAGGTCCCCTCCAACCCAAAGGCTGCGTGGAGACCTCATAGCAGCCTTTCAGTGTCTGAAGGGGGCCTACAAGGATGTTGGGGAGGGACTCTTCATTAGGGACTCTAGTGGTAGGACAAGGGGTAATGACTTTAAACTTAAACAGGGGAAGTTTAGATTAGATATAAGGAAGAAGTTCTTCACAGTGAGGGTGGTGAGGCACTGGAATAGGTTGCCCAAGGAAGTTGTGAGTGCTCCAACCCTGGAGGTGTTCAAGGTCAGGCTGGATAGATCCTTGGGCGACATAGTTTAGTGTGTGGTGTCCCTGCTCATGGCAGGGGGGTTGGAACTAGATGATCTTAAGGTCCTTTCCAACCCTAACTATTCTATGATTCTATGATTCTATGTTTCTATAATTCTATGATTGACCCTATGATAAAATATTAATTGGTGGTTTGGTTTGTCCTTCAGAACAAACTTGCATGTGTGCATAAATATTGACACCAGGAACTCAAATTTGGTAACTGTTTTTCATCTGAGGTGACAATAACATTGTAGACCAGGAAAGCTAGGAATTGAATATATATATATAAATAATATT
>NW_009924852.1:0-14240 GCF_000696875.1 Nestor notabilis | reverse complement strand
TAACTATTCTATGATTCTATGATTCTTTAACACATTCACTGGGTTACAGGACTGCACAGCCTTAAATCAAAGGAAACAGTTTGCATTAACATCTAAGTATCTAAGGAAAGCATTCATTCAAGTTTACTCTAATCTCCTGCCTACACTTCTCTAGAGGAAATCTGCTGGTGGTGCCACACAGCAAGATAATATCTTTCCTATCATTTAGGTACTTCTAGAAGGTTCTGGAGATCCGGGCTATTTGCTAGCTGTCTGTGGAAGGCTGAGGGAAGATGAAAAAATGATTTATGTGCTGGTTTCAGACCAGCTTGTTCCTCTATCGTCCAGCATGAATGATGAGGATCATGTCCATGAGCAGGCAGGACTCCTGTAGAAGGCAGTGAGTTCTTACTTCCCTTTTCTGCAGAGGAGGAGATGGTGATAGGGGCTGATAAATGTTTATGCTATATCAAAGGCAGAAAAAAACTCCTTTTGTTAAGCTACTTCTGATTGCCATTTTTGTATTCTTCTTAGTTTCCCATTTTAGATCACACCTAAGCTTGGGCTAAAAAGGGGAAGAAAAGGAATGAAAAACACTGCAGAAGAAATCCTTACAAAATGGCCCTTCTCATTTTCTGTGAAATATCACTTAAATTTGTTTTGAAAAAAATAATGTCAATGACCAGAAGCTCAATTCATAAATATCATAAACATTTCAGCAAATGCACCCAAATTGGCAGTACTGGAACTTTTCTGAGACTTTTTTAGAGATCAAAAGAGAAAAAAAAACAAACAACACAAAACCAGTAAAAGCCCCCAACCGTCTGTTATTTTTACTGACTACACTTGCCAATAACCTTTTCCTATTTTTCTCAGTCCAAATTCACAAGAAAAAAAGCCGTGGTCATTGTTTGATGGTAGGGCTGTGAAGATGGGATCATTCCAGTAAGACAGAGACTATCATGTAGGCAACTGTGAAGCTGTCACTGCAGCATTAGAGCTCTCCACATGCTGATATGTTGGAAACTTGGCCCACTGATCACTGGAGTTGCTGGTAACACTCCATCTTAGAACTATTCTAACTCACGTGCCTTTTGTGATAAAACAACTCTTTATATTAACTTCTTGAATGCTATTGCTGCTGTTCCAGAGTAAGCATGTCAATATTTCTAGCTATTGTGGCTACAAGGTCATAAAAACAGAGGAGAAGAGGTGCAGTTATTTCAGCTAACACATAATAATACACAACTGCAATAACTTAGTTTCACTTTTGACAGTGGTGGCCTGTTGTGGTGGAATAACCTCTTTGCAGCACCAGAATCCTCACAAATGGTAATCAGATGTTTAAAGTGACTCAGTGAAGAAATATATCATGTAAGAGGGAAGTATGGGGAAAGTGAAGAAGCCTAGCAGCTGTGATTAAAGTGTAATCTTGAATTCTGGCAGGCAAGATATGTGCTGCATTCAGAATTTCAAGCCTATCTGGCAGCTTGATGATGGAACTGTCTCAGGAACTGCAAAATGGTGAGGCGCTACATGGAAACCCTGGCATCAGCAGGAAAATCATCATGCTCTTGCTCTTTCAGGGATCTCACAGACTGGAGGCTAAGAGTAGATTAAGCTCAAGATGTGAAAACTTAATTCCTGATAGCTTTATGCTTGCAAAGCAGTGATTTGTCTTTTAATAGCCCTTTTCAACGTGGTACAGTTAATCAGTTTTGCTGATGATTGTTTTAGTAAAGCTAATGTGCAAGAGTGCAAGAGAAAAGGATGGATCTGATCTTGCTTGCTGGCTAAAGATCAGTCAGTAAGGAGTAAATAAACTAAAGCAGAATGAAAAAGGATGGGTACACAAGAGAGAGAAATCAACAAGAAAGTATATTTCTCTTTTCAGTTGTTGCTGTCTTGGATAATTTCTGTTGGTAATTTTTTTCTTTTTGTAAGTTTTCTCTCTATTTCCTGGGCTTTCTGTTTTTTCATTATTTGTATGCAGAATGGATGTTGGGTAGAATAATTGAAGCAAAATACATGAAAAACCAATTATCATCTATCCTGGGGCTATTAAAGACCACTTTTTAACTCAGGGGTAGTTTGCCCTTGTTTTGTTCACTAAATGTTGACAGGAAAGGAATAATCTTGAGGCAAATGGAACATTTCAACAAATGTCACAAGAGCCATAGAAACCCTCAGAATATACATTGCTTAGCTTGCAGCGTGCACTGCTAAACAATAGCTTTTCAAATTAATATCCTTCATGGCAAGCAAAGTAGAATCTAAGCCTAGTGACATCTAAGAAATTGTCCACCACCCTGTATTGTCAGGAATCATTTCTGGAGATACCCAGCTGGGAAACACAGAAAAGAGAAGTAGAAGAAAGGATCGTGGTGTAATCATACCCACTGAATGACATCTCTCTCTCTTTTTCCTTTCTGTCCTTCATTCCTTCTCAGTGTAACAACTATAGATGATTCTGATATATAAATGATTATCAATCTTTTCTATATTTAACTCATAGTTATAGTTTGCAGCAGAGTTTCAGCTGTTCTTGCCACATTAGGTGTGATTAAAACAACATTTGCTCTCCCATTGCAACTGGATGCAAAATCTTCTAGTGGCAGCCTGTGATTTCTCTTCTAAAAGTGCTTAGATCTAAACTACACTGGGCCAAATTCAGTATGTGTTAGATTTAATACAGATTCAGCCTGGTATCCCAAAATCAAACAGAGGAGTTCTTCAGGGCTGCAATATCCTGAAGCCTGTTATCAGGGGTAAAGATATCAACTGCTAAACCCTAAATAGTCATACATCTCTAAAACACCTAAGGTGATCAGGGCATGCAGGAATTTTATGCTGTTGTGAGGGGTGTTCCCAGACCCAGTCCTCTAAGAACATTCTCCCCTCCACCATCCGTCTCCTGGCACTGTTTCTGCTGACACAGAACAGATTCTTACTCTTTAGCATCAGTCCATTGTACAAGCATTTATACATAGCTTAACCTCATAAACCACGGGGACCTGATTTGCTTTTGAGTCATTGCCTGAAATGCTGTTGACAGAGCTGTGGGTTGGAGATGAAACTGCTAATACAGCAGGATTCCTGTTCACCCCAGCCTCCCATAGGGTCTTGGCAGAGGTATGTGGATCTTTAACTGTGCCCTCTCAGCAAATGAAGAGACACTCTGTAGCGTCCACCCATGTTCAGGTGGTCATTTCTCTTCTGTGGCAAAAGTAATAGGGTGAATGGAAGCTTTCTGACTGGACGACCTTGTCCTACGCATGGATTTCAAAATACATGTCATAACATTTTAAAAATAACATGGGAGTATTCCAAGAAATGGAACATACAGAAATATATAAAGATATGGAACTTGGCATGAGATTTCGCTGAAATACTTCAACTGAAAATAGACTTTGTAATATACAGACATGATATATATGCTTTTTCAGCTAAAGAGGGAAGATGCTGGTTATGTTAGTGGTTTTGCTTTGTGGGATGCATAAGGAAATCTATGATTTCAATCTCCCAGTTGCACAGATAAGTGGAAAGTTTTAAGTAAGACAAATAAAATGAAACCACTTCTTTCCATTCTGGATACCACATTAAAGTACAGTAGCTTCAAATAATGGGTTCATAAAAAAAACATTGGCTGTCTCTCACACAGTTCAAACATTTCATTACTGTGGGGTTATAAATCTGCAGACAGTGGAGGTTCCTTTTATGGAGCAGTCTTTCATCTAAAATGGTTACAAGCAGATCAATACATTTGTTATGAATAATCTCTTTTAGAACTTGAGCAAATGTGACTTAGCAGTTTTGACAGAGGTGGAACCAAGTGGTGCTTTATAGATTTCAACAATCTTGCAGCTAGTTCAGTGAGGTAAAATCTGTAACTGGCCTGTTGACTAGTAGAGCAATAACAAAAGGAAATTAAAATAATGGTACAGTGTAGCTTGGACTTTTAGCTGATTATTGTATCAGACCTATTATTGTATTCTTATACGTATTTCTTATATATATTTTTTGTATTTCTTATACGTATTTCTAGTACAAGAAAAATGTGGTGAAAGAAATATTTGCGTAAGATTTTGTGATATGGTAGGCTTTCTTACAAAAAAAATGTTACAATGAAGCTACAAGAAAATTATTATCCATTGTTGTGCAAGACCTACTGTGTACTAGTGGTTAGATTTGTTCCATCTTTGATCTTTAAAATGCAGGTTGCTTCCCAAACGCCTTAAAGGTGACTAAAGAAATTGAGTACAATTTCTGAAGAAATAGGAATTCAATACCCCATCTGGCACAGGCCAGAGTTCCTGCACCCTCACTGAAGTCAGAAGGAGACAAAAATACAAACATTTTACAACAATTATTGACTTATGTACCACTGTCAGAGAGATACTTAACTGTGGAGGGCTTGAATGTTCTGCTATTATTATTTCAAGTTTCTTTGTTATTTAGCAGGAAACTCTGTCTTAAATGGGGTCCTCTCCGTCACTGCACAGCACACAGGAGGTATTTAGTATGCAATACAGAAATTCAAAAGAAAAAGGTATTCAACGAAGAAAATGGAGAAGATAGAATGAGAATAAAAGAGAAGAAACAGGAAACCTGGGTGTGTTGACAAACATGAGAGACAGAAACAGTATGCAGAAAAATAAGCCACATCATAATAGTCATAAAATAGATCTCTTTTTTTCTTGTTTTGCTTATAGGTAGTTGTATTTCAAAACCAAATTATTCCCTATTTACACCTATTTACTACAGTCCCACATTGATAAACCATCAAAGTCTCAGATATTTTTGTTAAAGTTTCTCAACTTATTCTGTTGGCACTGTTTTTAGAGCTGCACAAGTCATTACATAGTGTTTGGGCCAAAGGGAATGAATCTGTAGCTCAGAGCTCTGAAGGTAGGTGTCTGGAATCTGAGACTCAAATCCTTCTCTCAGTATGCCTGAAATTATTTGTGCAGGTTGAGAGAGTTCCAGTAGAGAAATCTGCCTAAGAACAGCTAACAAGATGAGCTGAAGAAGATATACATTCAGGTGTAACCTCCAAGTCAGGGATGTTTGCAGATATCAGTCTGCAGTCAGCAGCCAGCAGTCAGCAGATGCTTCCATATAAGTCTCCCAAATTTCACTTGGATAGGTTAAATGAAGTATTCTTGGAGGCATATACCCATCTCTGTTGATTTGGAAAACAATTCACCATTTTTCTGTAATTGCCTGTGGTTTCATTTGGCTTTGTATTTCCAGAAGTCTAGCCTGTTGATGCCCTGAATCTCCGTAAAGACATTGCACATGCCAGCAGTGATCATGCGTCACATCCTTGGTGAGTGGCACATCTCATTAGCTCCTGGATCTGCTGTTATTAGCAGACATCTGTTCAGCTGTCTGGCAGCAGACCTATAGGATCAAGTCCTGTGATACAAATAGTGGGAAATAATGAAATTAACTCTCCAGCTTCATAAAATCAATGTTGTAGTGGAGTTGAAGGTGACTTAGATGCCTTTGCCATTTTCCGCATAAACGAATGGGGACAATGCATTTGTTGAAAATGTGATAGCTCTCAGACTAAGATGTGTAACATAACTGAGAAAGTGTAACATTGTCCAATATGGAAAACCTGAAAAAAACCCAGGGCACATAAGCTTGCAATTCTTACCAAGCACTTTCCAGTGTGAGGAAGAAATCAAAGCAAGTCTTAACTGGCCTGCAGACACTGAAGAGTAAGCCACACACTGACCTGTGGGTAATGATTAATTTCTGAATTCCACTGTCTTCAGGAAAAGGCTGAGTGAAAACTGAGGAAGATCAGAGCTCAGCTTGTGGTGATATTGCACTTTCATTTATTCCAGTGTTCTTTATGCTCAGATTTCCAATGATTGGTGAATGTTTGTGGACAACCATGTATTAAAACTGTTTCTTTCAGACTGAAGTCTTTATTTGCAAGCAGCAATAAAGACATAGGAACAGTATAGCATTTATTTATACAAAACCAATGTAAGAATCAGTAATTCACTATATCTATACCTATATAGCTTGTATTCTGCTGTGCTGTGAGACAAAATTTAATTCTGACCAAATGTTATAAAATAAAGGAATGATTATTTAGGCTTGAATTCTATGGATTTTGGGGGATGTTTTGGGTAGTATACAAATTTATTTTAGGCTGCTAATTAAAGCTGGGATATGATCCCTTATGATCTACATGGAACAAAGTATTCTCTGAGCTCTCATCATGGATACAGAGTTTCATGTTGAATTTTTTTTGTTCTGTAATTAGTAAAAAGTATCTTCCGTGAAGATTTGTAAATGACACCCTTTAGTTAAATAGGTTTAGAGACCTGTGTTATTGTACTTACTGAATTTGTGAATTATACAAATATGGTATTGTTATATGAAGAAAAAAACCTGCTGGCAAAATTGCTAAGCACCTAAAAGTTCAGGATTAAAAAATACGCCTCTTCCTTTCTGTACAATAATAATTTCTTATTTTGTCACTGATAGATATTTTGATTGGCAATGAAATCCAAGTGCTGTTTGCTGCACACTAGAAAAAAACTTTTCTCAGAAAGTCAGCCCCGGTAATGCAAGTGAACTTACAAAAGTACCACCTTAAAGATGGACCTTTAAACCTAACAGCCCCCTTTACAAGAGTCAGTGAAACAGAGAAATTATGCAAGGAAAAAACTAATAGGGTTATTCTGTAGATTTGGACTTTAAAAGTCAACGGTGTTTTGTATTGTATGAAGAGATGTAATACATGTGCCAAAAACTCTGAAGTATCTGTTAATTTTCTTCTTAGGATTTTGAACTAAGATTATTTTTTTACTTTTTTTTTTTTAATTTTAGAGACAGCTGCAAATGATCTCAGATGTAATTTTGTTTGAGTAATGGCTTTATCATCCCCACTGAAGTCAGACCATTTCAATTCCTCTATGTTGTCTTTCAGAGGAAAAGCAAGAGGAAGTGCTAGTTATGAATTTACTAATGATAAAATCATTAGATTTATAGTAAAATCACCTTTGATCAGTGAAATACAGCAAAATACTATATTTTGTTACATACTTTATAGATGTGTGGGAGCATATTCCTGTAATCAAAAAAAAAAAAGAGAAAGATTTAATTTTGCTCTTTAAATGAGTCAGAGGAACATGATGTTTTTTAAGATAAATATTTTATTTTCTCTGGCTAATTGCTTCATGTTTCCATTAAAGCACTAAGCAGACTTACAATATTCAAGGCTAGGGACTCTAGGTTTATTCTTATATATGTTTAAATATATAGATAGCTTTAAAATAAGATTGTATTTTAACTCTGTAGAAATATACTAGCCATTATATCAACTGCCTAAAACAGTAAATGCAGGAATAATATTTCATTATATATATGTATGATATATGCTTTGACAGAGCCTTGGGCAACATAGTTTAGTGTGTGGTGTCCCTGCTCATGTCAGGGGGGTTGGAACTAGATGATCTTAAGGTCCTTTCAAACCCTAACTATTCTATGATTCTATGAATAAGGACTGAATTCTGGATTGTATCACACAAGAACATAGAGAGAAAGAAAACCTTTTCTGAGCCAGGATTGCTCTGATCCATGATCCAGGTATATAGGATAAGGAACACTGCATGGTTTTCTGTCCTTCAGAACAAAGATTAGAGATCGTGGGAACTGTTCCTGTATAGATGAATCAGTGTCCAATTGCATTGAGCTAAGACATCAGCAAAAGTAGTTTTTACTAAAGGTTAGTATTACTACTGTGTGCTGTGTGCTTTACTAGAAACTAGCTTACATGGAGAGGGACTAACTTTCATACAATAGAAGTGGTTGATTCTCTCTTTTAATTGCTCAGGTCCCTCTGAGGAAAAGGGCTGTGAATTAATGATCACTTGTTTTCTGAGTCAGGTTTATAAGCCTGACAGCTTAAGCTAGGAGACTATGAAAGAATTATCATTATTAAAGGGAAATCAGATAGAAAAAAAAATTATATAAATTATATGTTTAAAATCAATTGGCGCAATTACAAACCAGCACAGAGATTCATTGAGTTTTAAGATTTATAGGGCAGGAGACCTGTTTTAACATAAAAAGTATCAATATTAAATATTTATGTGTTGTTCTCAACATGCATATGACCTACTATGTAAATGTTTATGTCTCACATCCATAAACCAGCAGTACACAGAGGTTGTCTATTATGTCCAATAAAAGATTGACCTGTGTTTTCCCCCTCTCTCTCAATGGAGTTTTCTATTTGCTAACCCAAAAAGTAGTCTTCGTCAGATAGCTTTCTGGATCTGGGGAAACAAAATAAATACCTCTCATTCCCTTTTCTGTGGTCTTGATGAACCAAAACTGCAAAATATATCTGATAGATATGATTCAGAACCTCTGAACAGACTGAAATTCCACCTACTCTCAGAAAATAAAATTTATCTCTTGAAATATGCCATATTACAACATCAAGTGAGAGCAGCAGATATGATTGTCTCTAATAAACAAGTGATTGCCTTATTAACCCTGACTTTAAAAGTGCACATGCACAGGGCAACTCATTACTATCAAGAGATGTGCAGAGCAAGCAAAGGAAGCATTATTATCCCAGGGGTCACTGAGAATAGTAGCAAATAGGATTATTACTCAGAGCAGGATGAACAGAAGTCTAGATGAATGCAATTTCAATGATAATTGATTTTTGAAGAATTGATTTAACAACATTTAAAAGGGCATCCACTGTATTAATCTCTGTGGCTATCATGTGTTCTTACTGGGATATAAGGCTAAGCCTTTGTCTTTCGTTTTCTTCCCTTGTCACGATGTGTTAAGGTACCTTGGGATATCAGGATCCTGTGAGAACCATAGCCAAGTCCTCCCTGGCCAGACACTTTTGAGGTTGCTATGATTGCTCTCAGACCACGTTTCCCTGTGTTTACAGCCCTTTGTTAGGAACAGAAGGCACATCCTAGGAGGCAACTTGCCTGAGAGCCAACAACCCATGATGCAGCTATTAGCCCATGGGACTGTGAATACTCTCTGGAGTTTATTAATCCCTTGACTCTAAATTCTCTCTTGTATGAGTTAACTTTTCAGAAGTAAAGGTTAAATACTAAACACAAAAGATGTGTTGGCTATTTCAGTTACATTTTACTAGTATTATAAATAAATAAACAGATCCAGAAGCAAACTGGTCTAGGCAAAATACACTTCTATTTTTCTCAGTACGTTGCAGTTTGATCCATGCCCTTCGATTCTCCAGAGTTTTTAAGTTCATGTCTTGCTTTGCGTACTGTGTACACCTCTTTCCATATTCACTGTTAGCATTTAGCCTTACACAGTGGCTAACTCTTTTGGCTGCTTCTGTTCCCTCTGGGAGCAAGCTGATTTTGGTCTGCCTCTATGCTTTTAGGACTCTTCTTCTGATTAATTTATTCATCAAAGTTACAAATACTTTGTTCTGTATCTACAATTCTGTATCTACAATTCTGTATTCCACGTACTCCATATTCTTTAAAGGAATCACTGTCCAAAGTATTTTCATCAAATAAGTTGCTATTGACATATATTTTTCTTGGCCTGTAAAGAATGTGACATATTTTATTTCAGCATTTGCTGTAAATGGAGCCTCCAGCCCAGCAAAAATCTGACTTGTAGTGTGTGATTGACTAAGAAAGGATGATTGGCAGCCTCATAAATGTAACAGTACTCTGTAGGTAAGTAACGGAATTTCCTTAAAGCTCATTTTTAGCATGTTTTCTGGTAGGCTATATTACAAATGTTACTGAAATATCTGATCACCCTCAGAATATGGACATGGTCTGAAAACCTGCAGATGAAAAAGGACATGTTCTGTCTTCTTTCTTTCTGTGGACAGGGCGTACACGATGAATAATCCTGGAAGTGCTCCATGATTAACTATGCTATATACTAAAGTTAATGTATGTTATGAGCATGACAACTTCATATTTATTTGAGCACATTCATTGAACAAGTTAATTCTTAACTCTTTTGTCAGCTATCTAATTTCTGGCAATCTCCTGAGTAAGCTACTTTAGTGGATTTAATACATTTGTAGAATGAATCAATCATAGATTGGACATAGAAATTTTAATGCATTTATAATGACATGTGTCCATTAAAGATAGCCTAAGCACTGATTCTGTGGTAATGCCAGCTAAATCTATAGAGCTTATTAATGTTTGACAAGTTACTTTATGTTCTTATGGTTTAATGTTTAATGATGATTAATCCCATAGCAAAAGAATAGTCTCTTCTTTTGACAGTTATTGCAGAACATGTGGAAAATAAAATGTGTCAATTAAGTAAAATGTTCACATCCTAAAACACTCTTTATTTACCCATAAGCAAAAGCATTAAAATTATACTGTAGGCAGAGCAAGAGGATTTGCAACATTTACAATCAGTCAGCACCTTTATTTTTATTTTGGACTAGTATTAGTCTAGAGCAATCAGAAGAATCCTAAAACCTGAAAGGCAAATCCTATAAGAAGATGATTTTCATGATAGCTTATAGATTGTTTGGCTTAGGTAGTAATGTTAGATAAGACAAGGCATCTTATACTTTCTAAGTGTTGGTTCAGATCAGCCAGATACCGAGAGACCACCCTTGAGTAATATTAAAGGCAGGTGACACCTGAACCTGGGAATGTTTCCTTAGGAACAAGCATGAAGCAGAGTCTACAGGGCTGGGACAGGAGTTGAAAATGCAGGGTATTACACTCTGCTCTTGATCCAGCATCCCCCTACAGACTTTATGGCACTCAATCATAAAGAAACATGAAGGGTTCAGATTCTTTTCTTTATGTGCGTGGCAAAAAAACACCCTTCTCTATTCTTTGAGAAAACAGTAGGACTACCCTCTGTGTAAACTGAACTCTCCTTTCAGCTAAAGTAGACTGTGATTATTTGTTTATGTCTGAGATTTGATTGCAATTGTGAATCCTGAAAATAGAAAGAAACAAGTGATGTGAACAAATCCAGTCTGGAACAGAATCTGATCAATGGAATATCAGTCATTGACTATAGGATATTTCCTTATGATTTGAACTGCTGTGACTTACTGTAAATGCAACCTCTCTTGAGTAATTAAAACAAACAAACAAAACAAAACAACCCCCCAAAAAACCAACCTCCCCCCAAAATAAACAAACAAACAAACAAAAAAACCCACCCCCAAAAAACATCACAAAAGAAAGGATTATAGATATCACACTTGAATAGTGTGTGGTTAGACAGTGTGGCCCAAATTCTCCACTTTCTTTTACCAGTTTAAATGAAATGTGATTTACATCTGTAAAAACAGAATAGGAATCAAACACTTTCTCTGTGCATTTTGAATAATCTACTTTAGCCATACAGTTTATTTTTGAAGCTTAAGAAATTTTCTGACTCAAACATTTGTCCTTAATAGGAGTTTCTCACAGGGTGAACTAAAATGTTCTATTTATTTTAGTGAGTCTTTTCTTGTAATTGAATAAGTCCTTCAGAATATGAAATTTTTTAACTGTTCAATATGGTAAGTATTAGAGACACATTGTCATTTTCCATCATTTTGTTTTTATGTAAGAAAATTGATCCAGTACATGGATCCATTTGTTAATCACTTCTTTAGGTAGTAATGGAATGTCCTATTGTAATGATATGGAGGCTCTCTTGCAATTTAATTCAGTTTATCTACCTATCTATCTGAGTTGTATTTTAGTTTTTTTCACTTCTGGATGTATATCACCTTATAACCAAGCACCAGCTCCTATCTTTGTTCATTGCCCTTTTGCACTGCAAGAGTTTTATGAAGAGGCTGTAAAGAAATAAAAAAGCAAGTGATGATTCTCTAGGCACAAAGAAATCTTGGTTTGCTCTAAGCCCATGTGGATGATTCAGCATCAACCTGTCCAGTTGATTTCACTGCCAACATGGGCTGGAGATGGAGGGCCTGTAAATGAAACGTGTTGCAATTAGATTCTGTTTTGCCCTTACATAAGTTATTAGTAATAACACTTTTTTCCGTTTAAATATATTCAGAATGAAATTTGCATCCAGAAAGAGAAATCACACAATACCATTAAAGAAATCCTTTTTCTGCTTTGTATGTTGCAGTTTGGAATCGGAAAATTACTTTTCATTTTGTTGTAAATTGCCCCTACATTTGTAATTGCTGAAATAGTACATAGGTGGTTCTTACAATAAAGATAATAATATAGGTTGGCAAAACATTGTCAACTGTCATCTTCATGCGGTCAGATAGCCTGACCTGCTGGAGAAATGACTGTGTTTTCTTAGAAGAGTCAGGTAAATCAGTCCCTGGGTTGTTAAGCATCTGCATAATAATCTTAAAACAAATAGCAGCTGTTTCATTGAGATTATAGGGAAGAGAAATCTTTGTGTGCCTTATGACTGATGTCTTTATTTCTGCTCCCAGTGGATGTATAAGTACAACATCTTATCTGACATAAATTCAATTATGGGCAGGTCTGCCACATAAGAATAACTCCTGAGTGTATACTAATTGACTGAATAGGAACCGGAGCATGTAATATGCTTTTTCACTCTCCAACCTGAGATTCACTAAGATAATGAAAGAAACGGGACTTTTAGACTTAAGGAGCTCAAATGTCTATGGTTATACCACAATATAATAGATTAGATTATTTTTTTTTAATAGAATAACTATAAGGATTATATATATGCAAGGAAAAAGTGATATTGACAGACTATTAAAAGCAAGCGTGTATTTCTGTGGGTAGTAGTCTTTTCACATCAATATGATCAATTCAGTGCAGGAGATGATAGATTGAATTTCTTGTCATCTTGACTCTGCAAAATCCTAGATCTGCTGTACAAACAAAATGTTAGTCCTCATTAGTCTGATGTGGCTTCCAGTGTCTCCACTCTTAGACAAGGGACTGTTTGGGAATTATTAAAAGTAGCAAATAATGTGGCCTTTTATTAAAGAACCAGAAGTCAAAGTACTTGTACAATCCCTTTCCACCCTTAAAAACAATAAAAAAGAATTACTTCTATATAGCACTTTTCAATAATATGGATAAAAATGAAGCTTCACTACAACTATTCTTAATGCTGACGCTTACAGTCAAACTGAGTAAGATGCAAATATTCATCCTTTTAATATTCAATCCAAACTTAAAATATAAAAAAACATGTTTTCTAACAGTGAGACTGTGTATTAAATTCATATGCCCGTACTCCTGCAGCAATAATCCCAAATTAGGCAATATCTACAGCATGCTTGTGTGAGATAAGTGTTTCAAGAGCTCTCTGTATCATGGACATGGCTTTTGGACACTGTTAGAGTGAAAATTTGCTAGCACAGAAGATGGAGATCAGTTTAGACAGAAAGTAGCTTTTGCATTGAAATATCTTTATATTCAAGACAAACAGCAAGTCATTGTCATTATTAATTTCTATGAATATACATATATATTGTAAAAAGTTCTCAGATATAGAGATTTTGTGTGGATCCAGAGTGCCAGTTCTTTCTTAATAATATGGCCATATCAGCAACACTTGAATTTTTATTGTTAAAAATTCCACAACCAAGTTAGAATTTATAAAGACATGATTTGCAATCTCCTTGTGAAAAAGAGGGTTGAGTGCAAAGGATCTGTTGGAAACACATACACTTTCAGTAAAAATAATACGGAAAGCCTATTAATGTAGATTTCAGTTCCCATAGACTACTCTGCAATGTAACGTGGGTTGTCAGATTGAAGCGTCATGAAAGGCAATGAATACGTGTGGGAAACAAGCAGACAGGATTGAGCCTCTATCGCTCTGTCGCCAGCTTCTGTGTATGAGAGACTCTTCTGTGTCCTTAGAATCTGGACTGGTTCACCTATACCACTGCAGAAAATAAATCCCCCTTTCTCTTTCAGAAAAAAAAAAACCCCACCTTTTTTTCTTTAAAGGCAAAATTTGCAGATAAATAGAGGATGTTTTATTTTACGTAATATGTAAGACTGCCAGCAAAATACCTTTCTTACTCAAACATATGTACACAGTTCTTTTGAAGGAGTAGAGATGAATTCAGAAGTGATACACCAAGTAAAAGTGAGGAGTAATGCAGAAAGCATGTTTTATAGTAAACTGTTTATTTACTCAGAAGATGAGATATTGAAAATTCAGACAGTTCAATAGTTTTTCATTATACACTCCCTTCTTTGAGGTAGTGTCTTGTTTGTTTTTCTCACAAAAAAATCATAGAATAGTTAGGGTTGGAA
>NW_009924851.1:428-755 GCF_000696875.1 Nestor notabilis | reverse complement strand
GTGTGTGTATGTGTGTATATATATATGTGTATATATCTATATCTATCTATCTAAATATATATATAATAGAGAAAGACCGACAGAGAAAAGAGATTTTTTGTTTTGTTTTAATTATTGCAATCAGGATGTAGCCGAGGAATAATGAAGGAACTCCAGATCTCAGCAGAGAGGCAGCCATCTCCAACAGCAGAGCCTTCCCGGATCTCTTAATCAAGGTGGCAACAAGTGAGACAGGATACAGGGACGTGAACAATCGCTTCCTTCCTTGTGTTGGTAGAAGGAGCAAGAAGAGCAAGAAGTGAGCGTGGTGCTTTTCTCAATGGGCAC
>NW_009924851.1:0-339 GCF_000696875.1 Nestor notabilis | reverse complement strand
GAGTGACTGAGGTTTAAATGCCAAAGCACCAGGAGACGTAACCAATTCTTCTCTTCCAGGGTTAAAATATAACACAAGAGAGTCTGGAACATCTAATTTCTATTCACAGTGTGGAACGCCGAATGCTTCTGAATCATGTTCATTTGGTCTGAAACACTAACCAAAATGATTGGCTTGATATCTGCAAGGTGAAGGCATTGTGATTCCCATGTGGTGTTCTGCAGATCAAGCCGCAGTTGCTCCAATCCCCCGGTCCTAGAACTCAGTGCCACTGCCAGGAAAAGGGAAAGAAGGAAAGAGGAACATTGTACAGAACACCTTTATATTTATATTTAAGAA
>NW_009924850.1:0-623 GCF_000696875.1 Nestor notabilis | reverse complement strand
AATGGTCTAGTCTGAGGTGTCCCTGCCCATGGCAGGGAGATTGCAACTAGATGCTCTTAAGGTTCTTTCCAACCCAAACTGCTCTATGATTCTGTGATTCTAAGTTATTTACTGTGCGGGTGGTGAGACACTGGCACAGGTTGCTCAGAGAAGCTGTGGATGCCCCATCCCTGGTGGTGGTGCTGGATGGTGCTTTGAGCAACCTGGTCTAGTGTAAGGTGTCCCTGCTCATAGCAGGGGGGATGGAACTAGATGATGTTTAAGGTCCCTTCCAACCCAAACTATTCTATGATTCTTAATGAGAGCCTCCCATCCCTCTTGTTCCTGGATGTCCTATTTGTTTTCTGTGGTGGAAAGGAGCTGGACCAATTGGACAGAGCTACATTTCTGGATCAGGAAGCTGAAATCTGTAATGGATTGCAGATAACACTGTCAATACATTATTGATGCATATAGACAATATGCAGTGGTCCTAGTGCTGCAGGGGACAGTGCAGCTGCACTCTGCTTTCCAGAGTGGCCATGATGTCCCTGGAAGCTCACAGGAGATGGTGTCTGCCTCTGGAAACATTGACCACAACAACAATTATGATTTTGGCTTTTTATGATATATATAAATATATA
>NW_009924849.1:0-7046 GCF_000696875.1 Nestor notabilis | reverse complement strand
TGGACTGGGTGATCTCCAGAGGTCACTTCCAACCCCACCCATTCTGTGTGACTGTGATATGATACCTGACTGTTTTAATGTCTGCTATTCTGCCCTTACAGAAGAGGGGTCTGGAGAACTCTTTATATGATGCCAAGCACTGGCACGACATTGAACTGCAGAACCTAGGTTCTGTCATTTCCAAGCTGGAGGCAGAGATGGGAGAAATCAAAATGGAAACCGAGCAGCAGCAGCGGGATCGTGAAAATCTGCTGACCAGCAAACAACAGCTGGAGAAAGACATTGCTGCATATCACTGCCTTCTGGATGGAGAACATAGCAGGTACTGGTCCTAAAAAACAAGTGTGCCATGAGGATGGAGAACACATGCTCCTTGGGAAGGGATTGTGAGGTTGCTGGAAGCAGGAGAATTAGGAGTGTTCTTTTGTTTCATAAGGCTGGGTGGTAGATGGTGAGGTTTGGAAAAGCTGCCAAAGCGGAAGAACACCCCAAATCCAGTCGTACAGATTCCTAACATACTGGGGAGATAGTGGTTTCCAGCACTGGCATGGGAGGATGAGGTTTAGCAATAGTCCAGTAGATCTGTGAGTTTCACTTCCCTGAAGATTTGAGATGTGAGATTAAGAAGCTACTACAGCATCATTAGCTGCAAAGCAGCTCTGCTGTTTCTTGCCTTGGGTACATTATGACTTCACTCCTACTACTACTACACGATCCAAATACTAAAGCTGCTATCCTGGGGAAGCTCCCTTTCTAAACACACCAGTGCCCCTCAAAGTCAGAGCACAGGATCTGGCACTCTGACTATACCTTTTGTGAAGAAACACAGTTCAGAGTCTTGACATTTGTCCTCTGGGAATAACCTGTAAATGCCTTTACAGTGGTTGGGTTGCTGGGTTGGGCTTTTTTAAGAACCTTAATCACCATTAGGCATGGAACCTCTGAGAATCTGATGCAGAGATTTTGACTTGCTCTTCTGCTCAGGTCAGGGAGATTATTTGTTATAGTAAGATCCCGCTGAGGTTGATGAGATTTCCAGCTGAGCTGAAGACAGTTCTTAGTTCAGCAATTTACCTACTTGTAGCAGTGACCGTTTTCCTTCTATTTTCTCTATTTTACTTTCAGCTGATTATGAAGCTCCCAGCCCACAGAAGACCGTTGCCATGAAAGCAAAAGATGTCACTGCCCATTTTGTTCATGGAAGCTAAAACCCCAAAAAGCAGCCTGCTCTATTCAGTTTGACTCAACAATCGAAGTAGGTTGTAGCTTGAACAACTTTATTAGACCTTCCTCATGTAATTGCTTTGCTTACAGATTTCAATTTACTCATGTTGTTAAAATTATAATAAACATAAAGAAGATCAGGGGGTTGGTTTGACTTTTTTTTCTCCTTCCAGTATTTGTCATGATAGGATTAAGAACATGGGCCCTCCACTTCCCAGCAAGTAAATGCTTTCTTTGCTTAGCTCTTTCTTGCTATCAGCATCCCTTAAGGCAGACTGGCCAAACTCCCTTTGAACAGGCTCCCAGGTAGCATGAACATGTGGGTGACTCTAGGTAGTTTCCCTTATTTTAATGTTATCATGATGAAGATTTGCCCTCTTACCCTTCTGACTTTCTTTTATATTTTAAACATTGATATCCTGATGGTGTTGCATGTGCAGTATGGTCATATAGAGCGCCAAGATGGATCCTGCCCTTTCAGAGATCATAATGAACTTTGGCCCCTATCACACAAAATGTTGGAATCCCAGCCTGGTTTGGGTTGAAGGGACCTTCAAGATCATCCAGTTCCAACCCCGTGTCATGGGCAGGGACACCTCACTCCAGACCAGGTTGCTCCAAGCCCCACCCAACCTGGCCTTTAACACTGCCAGAGAAGGGGCAGCCAGTGTTCTCAGCCTATCTTCATACGGGAGCTGCTCCAGCCCCTGCTCATCCTCATGGCCTCCTCTGGACTTGCTCCAACAGCTCCACGTCCTTCTTATGTTGAGGACACCAGTCCTGCACAAGTGCTGCAAGTGGGGTCTCACAAGAGCAGAGCAGAGGAGCAGGATCACCTCCCTCGACCTGCTGCTCACGCTGCTTTTGATGCAGCCCAGTATAGGGCTAACTGCATCTGCAGCTAAGCAGATGGCTGGCTTTCCTTCTCAAGTCCCTGCACAGGAAGCTAAACAGTCCTTCTTATGTTGAGGACACCAGTCCTGCACAAGTGCTGCAAGTGGGGTCTCACAAGAGCAGAGCAGAGGAGCAGGATCACCTCCCTCGACCTGCTGCTCACGCTGCTTTTGATGCAGCCCAGTATAGGGCTAACTGCATCTGCAGCTAAGCAGATGGCTGGCTTTCCTTCTCAAGTCCCTGCACAGGAAGCTAAACATATAACTTTGTGGGATTAGGACTTTACAATATTAACAGTTACATGGGGTGACAACATAGTTCATTAAGTAGACTCAAAGACTAGTGAGAAATGGCATGTATTAGAGAACAAAATGGCATATAGCACATACGAGAGGTGGTCTGTAGACATTTTGATCTTCAATTGGAACATTAGGTAACAAAGATGTTGAGTTTTTAATGACTGATGAAATCAAATACACTCCAAATCCACAATACTTGATCCACCAGTGAGTAACAGGAATCAGCACACAAGTGTTGTCACGCCTTCCCTTGCCCATTCCCTGACACATGGAAAATCCTTCCTGTTACAATTACTTGAAAAACAATTCCTTAATCTCTGCAAAAAAGGCCACTTGGCATGTACCACCTGCAAGATTTTGATGAAACACCCCCCCCCCAATTCACTGGATTAAGAGATTACCCAACAACAACCAAAAAAAGCAAGGTTGATGATGGCAGATTCCCTTTTTTCCTCACAGAGTGCAGGCAGTGATAACTGCTTACACCTTGATACAGAAGTTACCAAGCTGAGTCTCCATCAAGAATAGTAATGATGACAAAACATAGATACAAAAGGTGGTAAAAGAGATGAGATGGCACAGACCCTTCGGTTGTTCACTGGATGCTGTCTAGGGATTGTCACTTTGGACCTTAGTGAAACATAACCTCCCCCTCCTTGACACATAAGAGAGAGCAGTTTCTCTATGATTTGATAAAGAAGAAAGAATTGACACAATATCTGTGTGTTTCTTCATAGCACCTGCCGACAGGTTTTCAGGTTTTCTTTCTGTCTCATGTGTGCTGTAATTATAGTCAGCAGCTTCTATAAATAATCTATAGCATAGAACTATACAATCTGGTATCAGACCTCTTTGCTATTCTCTAGTGATGCTGCAGGTATAAAAAAACACTGCTAGCTACCCCACTGAGAAGCTGTTCTTTATAAATGTCACCAACAGAGATAAACCTGGTGAAATCATGAGTCCACAACCACACTGTGATGTGATAAGAAGAATTTCTTTTAAGTTTCTTACATGCCATTCCAAGTTCTTGTTCCAACAAAACTTGGATCATAGGTTCAAACGATCCAGTGTATTTCATTAAAATTCAATTAGGTTCCTACCAAGATGTTTATGCAGTGGAATGAAAATAGTTTATTGCAAAATCATCAACGTATTCCAGGGAAGTGGCTGGAAAAGGAGAGAGCATCGAAGCATAAATAATGAATTTCCAACAGCTTTTCTCTCTATCCCTAGCAAAGACCAAAAGCCACTGAAAAGATTCTTCTTGTGATTAGTTATCAGAAGTCAAATGTAGCACATCTGGCCTTTTGAGAACAAAGTGCTTTCATATGAAGTGCTAAAGCTCTTGTGAATAAATCTCTCTACTTTCACACAGGCTGCTGCTAGCTACCTACACAGCCCCTCCAGCATGTCTTGCCAGCCTGAATGCCAGCTAAGCATTAACAGTCCTCACTGTGTGAGATGGGAAGCTGAGAACATGAGAGACTAAAGGCTTTCACAACTATTTGTCGGCGCTAAGGTTCATAAACTGATTTATCTTTATCCTCTAGCCTAGCAGCTGCTGTATTAAATACATGTGAACATTTCCAACTGGTTTTCCTAAGAAAACCAAAACCAGGAATCAGATTTGATTAGCTCCTACTGCAGTAACTATCACACCTATACTCCCATGAAGGGATTTGTGGCATCTGCTGTTATGAAGACTCAAGGTGCAGTCAGGGAGTACAGACAATACAATCTAGCAGCCAGCTGCTGCATAAAAGGACATTTATACCCCCCTTCACTTGTTACGTGTTCCCATCACACTGTCCTCTGTTAGCACCAACACCTAATATCTCAGGAGACAGTTCAGGAAGCAAACCCACCAGAAAATCAGCCCTGCAAAACGCAGGGAAATCTTCCTGCCATTCAGCTCCCTGAACCAGGCTAATGCAGGGTCAGGCATGCTGCTGGGTTGAGGAGAGAGCCTAGTCAGGGCTGCAAAGCACAGCTACCCCCTTGGTGCTAGCTGGTCACTCGGTTGGATTAGCTGTAATGTCAAACCATATGTGTACTTCATTCTCCTCCTCAGCCAGGCACAGCTGCTTCTGTGCCATAGCTGGAACAGACACTGCTGCACCCTCGGGGGAAGCAGAGGGTACCAGCCCAATGCTAGCCCACGCTTCATTTTAGATTTCACACTGAGTGAGCAGCATCCCACCCCGGAACTGGTACTCTAGCCTACCAGCCTCCTGTTTTCAGTTTAGCGTAAGCAATAGCATACTGGTTCTATGCCTGAAAAATTATTTTTAAGGTGACTTCGAGCTGAAATTGTGTAACATTTAATACTTCAACACTACGCGCTGCTTCTACCACTGCCTGCTTTCAGATGGCACCTACTGGTGGAGAAATGGCCATAGCAACACTTCTCCCTCCTGAAACACAGCGAACTCTTAGCATCCCAAAGATGACAGGAAGGTTAAGCTCCTCAGGAGAACCAGGGCTCACGCTGTGGCAAGGGCTCCACCAGAACCCTTCTGCAGGCTGCTCAGTGCCTAGAGGGGACCTTCTCCAATTTCCTTAAACAGGCATCTGTTAAGTGTTATCAAATGAATTGTTCTGCTTGTGCTCTGCAAATGTCAAAGCAGTTTGCAGTGCTATCACCTTCATGACACAGAGTGGAAATAATTGGGTGTGAAGAAGTAAGGGCAAGGCAAAACACTGGGTGACTGGAAATGGAAGTCTGCTCCTAACTCCTGCATCACCCATGGCTCACCTTCCTTTCTTCAGTCTCTCCATGTGAATGGTGGCTGCTGCATCAATTCCCCTACATGCAGCAGCGCTTCATCCCTCAGTCTTTGTGAAATGCACCAGGATGAACCAGGAACAGCATCATGGCAAGACCCAGCTACAGGATGGAGGCGAAGCACCTCTGTGCACCCCAACAGGCATGCTGCAGCATGGGGGAAGAGACAGAGTCCTCTGGTAAATCTATACCTTTAACCTCTCTCTGCATTCAGAGCAGTGTTTTGGCAAAGGTTGCTCACACAGGTCAGTGATATACACTGCAGGAGAAACAGTCTGCATATATTCCTTGCATTATGGGCATGACTCCTGCCAGTCCATGTCTGTGAGTCACCCTTCACCCAAATGTCTTCTGCACACATATTGAAGATCATTACATTTGAGAGGAAAGCAGAAGTACTCACCTTTTCTTTCCCTGCATCTAACATTTTACACAACAACCTTACCCATAAAGGCTAACATGATGAATTCAGAGGGAACTTGCATACAAGTGGTGTGCATCAGCACGTTTCCACAATTCTACATAAATAAAATTAGAGGTGGGAGGCAAATCCCAACATAACCGCGTAACTAATGCTTCCTTCAAAGTGCCAGCTGAGACATGCCCTTAAATCTGGATCTAAGCCTTTCAAGGCCTAAAACATTGCTATTTTCTATGGTTTCCACCAAGTCTGTCCCAGATTTAACAGCTGAAGTGTTTCTTGGTACTCTGCTCCTGACAGCTTCTAATCCAGAGCTGGTCATTCCAGCCTTACAGCTTCCTGCACAAGCAATGGAGTACAGACGCAAAGGAAGGCAATGCCAAACACTCCTCCACACCTAAATGTCCTCTGTCACATCTTCCTGTGACCTTATAGCAACCAAAGGGGATGGCAGGAGTAGGAGGGGAGCCTGGGTGCACCAAGGAGGCACAGAAAATGAGACTTACCTACCAAATTTGCACTTTATTTCAGTACTTATTCCTGTCACAAAACGGAAGGTGTCACGAACCACAGTCTTGGTGTTAACCGATGAACTGTTACATTTGCAAGTTTTAGTTCTTAGGGCCTGCTCTGAGTGGAGCCAACCCCTGTAAGTGCACAGCGGTGGTAGAGAAATACAGGAAGAACACAGCACGACAGACATAAAGACGATTGTAACAAATCTCCCAAACACAGAATCATCAACTACAAGGATTCAGTTACAGCTAAAAACCCCTTCACAAAGACTGCCTATAATAGGACAGCAGCACCTCCCCTCTTTTTTTCAAGCAAGCCCAGGAATATGGGTGGAAAACACTATATACCAGTATTTTCATGGACACAGAAACAGACACTCTCCAAAAATCGGAAAAAATGTGATGTTAATATATACACACATACATAATGATTTCAAGTGGAAAAGTCACAAAGCATAAAATGATACTGTATCGGGAATACAAACATGCTTACTTTAATATTCTTCTAATACAAACGAGGCTTATTTGACAGGTTTGGACTCCTGCTTTGGCAGCAGGAACATCTGTCTCCTACTGACGGCTGCCCAAAGCGAGCCATCAGAAACAATGTCTCATGTAACTATTGCTCCTGACACCGAGGCCGTTTTCCAAAACGTCAAAACTCTTGACAGCGCATTTTAAAGCCACAGTGAGCTCTTTAAACACCGTTTTTCCCCTCTCCAGAGCTAAAGGTCACTGACCATCTGCAGGCACCTGCTGTTAGGTTTGTTTTGCCGCAGGTGTTCCCGAGGATTCACTCTGAGTCAGGGAAGTTCACGCAGTCACATCCGGACATCCCAGACAGGGCGGTGTGTCAAGTCTTACTCAACCACTCCAAGACGGACCCACCCCGCCTTTCCAAGATG
>NW_009924848.1:407-2130 GCF_000696875.1 Nestor notabilis | reverse complement strand
GGCAGCTGTCAGGAACAGCAGCCCCCAAGCAGGACAGAAGGAATAAATGCTCAAAAATAGCCTCAAACCACCTGAAGTTTGGAGAAACCCTTTGCCCAAACCCTCCTGCCATCCCCGCCGGGAGAAACAAGTTTATTCCCCATCAGAATTCCTTATTTTCTGGAATGGGGAACCCCATCTTCTTCCTCGGAGGAAGGGCGAGGGATGCAAAAGTGTCACCGGGGCAGCAAACTCCTCGGAAAGAAGGCGAAAATAAGGGGGAAATATCCATAAAAAGCAGCTTTTCTTCGGGGGGATACAACTAAATCTCCCTTGGGAGGCAGAGAGCGGTCCCACCTCTCCCCTCTCCTGCAGCCCAGCTTCTCCATTCCATGGCTCGGGAAATTTTGCCATGGATTAGAGAGCAAGGCAAAATGTTAATTAAGAGAATGGGAGGAAGAGGGGAATCATTTACAGAGCAATATTTAATTCCCTCCGCAGAAAGGGGTGATTTATTTATTTACCTACTGTTTTGCTCACTCCACAAGCCTGGAGCTTGTCCCATGCGCGTTTATTTTCCAAGCTGGGAATTAAAAATCCCCTCTAAACACCCCAAAAATATCGTCGTCCCCCCCCCAAATGAAAGCAATTAAACCGCTTACACTGAAGCAAACACCCAACCAAGCAGGAAAAGGTGATAACTGAAAATTGCTACCAGCATCCTCACGGTGGCTGCTGCTGTTTGGGAAGGAAATCCGAGTATTTCACTAACAAAAAACCATATTAACAAAAGAAAAAAGGTAAAATGTTTAACTTGGTCCCTTGCCCATCAAAATTAATCACAGCGACAGATTAGGAAGTACATAAAACTCTATCTCTGCGTAATGATATAGGAGAGCACAATAAATAAAAGTTGCACGTTGGAGGTGCTGTCAGGGCTGGGGCGAACCCGTAACTCACTCGTTTAACCCCAGGCGCGTGTTTTGGCTTTTAATTCCAATTAACGCCGGAGAAGGAAGGGGTTCAACCGACGAGGGCTTGAAGGAAATTGCTGGAAGGAGCCGTAATGTGTGTTAACTACGAGCTAAACCCCCGCTCAACAGGAGAGCCCTGGGGCAATAGAGGGAGGGGAAAGGAAAAGTGTGTGTGTGTGTGTGTGGGGAAATATGTGTTTCCAGTGCATCAAAAATCAAATGGGAAAGTTCTCGTCGCAGCGAGGC
The DNA here is from genome assembly GCF_000696875.1 of Nestor notabilis. Lineage (NCBI taxonomy): Eukaryota > Metazoa > Chordata > Aves > Psittaciformes > Psittacidae > Nestor > Nestor notabilis. Next base: position 931 of record NW_009924848.1, on the reverse strand, counting down.
TGCGGAGGACCCTCGCCCGCCCGCAATTATCTCCCCAAAGCATCACTGGAGCTGTTATTTGCCCTTTTTTATCCCTTTTCCTTCCTAACAGGCAATACAGGAAGGTAATTCTCTGAGCCTGCTGATGTAAATCTAAGAGGGGTTACCATTCCTCGCAGGCTCTGGATACAAAGACTTCCTCACCCTTTTTCACACACACCCCCCTTTTTATTGCCAGTTAAACCCTTCGTAAAACGACTTTGCAGCCCTCTTAAAGCCCGAGCCCTTAGCGAAGCTACTTAAAGAGAAGAGGAGCTAAAAAGAAATCACATAAAATAAAGACGAAGCTGCGAAAGGAACCGGTAAAAACTTATCTGGGAACTTCAAAACAAATTGGACTCGAAGAACATAAAAGAGGGGGGAGAAGGGAGGGAAAAAAGTGCCCTGGCCTCAGATGTTAATTTGAGCCTCCAGAAACACGTTGTTGCTGGGAGTTTTATAGCCCAATAATCAAAGTAAAGCGAATTATCCGAGCACTGAACAAT
>NW_009924848.1:0-334 GCF_000696875.1 Nestor notabilis | reverse complement strand
CGCCCCGGGGAGGGAGGGACATTGCTTCCTTGCAGCTCTGCATCCAGCCCTGGTGTCTGTCCGTCTGTCCCGCAGCTCCATCCCGCTGGGGAAACCCGGGATTCTTTTGCATCGCTGCCTACAACCAAATCTCTGCTTCCCCCTCCTCCTTCCTGCACCCTGTTTCTCACCCCCACACCTCCCAAACTTCCCGTGTCTCCTTTTTGCCCTGCTCTGCGTTAATATTTTTAAATGGATTTTTAAATTATTTTCCATTATTTTCATTTTTATTCATCATTTTTGCCTGAAATGGGGGTTACTTACGTGGCTGGGAGCGCTCCTGGACCAGCCGGGA
>NW_009924847.1:11213-12807 GCF_000696875.1 Nestor notabilis | reverse complement strand
GGAAGAACTTCTTCCTAATGTCTGATCTAAATTCTCTCTGTCAGTTTAAAGCTATTAACTGGAGCACTGGAAGTCCAGAAAACCAGGATGCAGCCCTTCCCTTGCCCAGAATCCACAATCAGATCCTGAACATATCTATACAATGGGGATAACATTCCCAGTGTGTTGAGACACATGTGCAAAGTACTATTACTTCTTCCACATCCATTTCATCACTTTCAGAGCAAAATTTGCTTTTGGACTCTTGTGCAAGGACCATGCCAAAAGCAATGGACGTGCACGTACACTTCCAAAAAGACAGGCTTTGACTTCCTGAAGGGAAAGGTTCTGTTGTTGTTTGGTTTTCAGCAAAGGCCTCTTTCCAAGGGCACGGGGAACCACCCTTCTGCAAAACAACAAATTACAAGTGTTTCCCTCAACCACGTATGCACTCTGTGGAAACTTCAGAGGATTCATTTGGGAAAGCAGGGAGGGACTGCACCAAGCTCTAGGAGGAAGGGTTTATTCCTTTTCCTCATGTTTCTCATTATTAAATGACTGCCTCTCCTAAGCTCCCCATAGCACAGCTTTAGCTTTAATTGTTTTCCACATGCATCTCTGCTTGTGAGGGTCACTTGACTACCTCATTTCACAAAGCAAATCCCAGACTTCTCAGGCTGGTGAGGGATCCTAGGGGATGTGGCAGTAAGCAGAAGAAATGGTGCCTGTGATGAGGAATTTTCCTGCTGTGTTCACTTCCGACGCAAAGACAAGGAAGGGGCAGCCGGCTGAGGGGAGGGAAGAACAAAGTTACACCTTCTGGGGCAGCAAAGCCACAGTAACCTTCTGTTCAAATCTACAAGATGCTTCTTTATGCTGACTACGTTCCACCCACACTCAACAGCTCCCTGTTAAACACATGGCCCGTCCTTGCCCCCTCCTACTTTCTGCCATTAGCCTGCAGCAGTGCGTGAAGTGCTCCAGGACTCTCAGCTGCGACACGTTCCTTTATTTCAGCAGAAACGTGTGTTTTCAGGGATCTGACACGCAGGCAAGCGCGGGGCCCTCTCCTTCACACCACCTCTGCACTGGCATCTTTTCCACTGACCCCAGTGAAATTTGTACTGTACAAACAAGTCTAGAAAAAAGTCAATTTAAGACACCAGAGACCTCAACCAGAATGAGGATAGAACATGACCCAGTAACGCACAACTATTGCTGTCACCACAAAGCCTTCACCTTCACCAGAAACACCTTCCAGAAGATCTCTGCCCATGTCACTTTGATACACTGTGGAAATTGCTTAAGTCATTTTCTGATGCTCACTATTTTTAAATCTTCTATACCAGCGACTAACACCTTTTTCTGTAGAAAATGTGGTTTCCCACAAGAGGCCATTCCAGAATTTCGGGTGCTGGGGGGAGGTGAGGAGCACAGGACAGCTCAAAGTCCTGATGCAGTACTGGGGTCATCTCTGCCCGGCCCAATTTGAAATAGAAGTCTCACTCCTCACTCACGTCTGCAGACATCCTTAATCACTGGCTGCAGCGTGAAGGCCTTTAAATCAGTCCACGTGTCAGCAGACAGACCTGTGCAGCACTGTGGTCAGGCCGAG